>NC_091639.1:23493469-23704467 GCF_027580195.1 Bos mutus
AGTTATTTTCTCAGCTAGATTTCAAATCCTTTGCAGGCAGGGACTTACCTGCAGCATGCCAAGATCAAAGGTCCCTCATGCTACAGCTAAGGCTCTGTGCAGCCAAATAAATAAATACAGAGATTTTCAATACACAGTTCTGCAGCAGACTGACACCGGGCTCACGTTTTACAAACTAAACCATAGCTTTGAGCTGTGACAAAAACAAGGGAACCAGCACTTTTCATCTTCCACAAGAGGAAGTGGAGACTGAAACAACAGACTTAAAACTTTGATTTTAGGAAAAGCCTGGTCTGTCTGATCTGGGGATTTGGCAATGATAGAGACAGGAAGAGCATTCTTAAAAGCAGTACTGGGATGTGTTACTCTCAGTCTGTTTGCACCCACACCTTGCATGGTGGAATGTAATTAATTCTCCCAACCAGTGGTCTTGCCAGCAAAGATAGCAGAGAAGGAATAGGGTGGTGTCTGCCATTGGAAACTACTCAGAAAGAAACCACCTTTGGAGTGGTTGTCATGGGAAGCCTGCATGGGAGCCCCTTAAAGAGTCATCCCACCTCCCACCTACTCCTCCCACAATCACTACTCACCTGTACTATGTGGAGCTTGGGCAACAGATTGCAGTCAGCCAGAGTGAGCTCATTGCCATCCAGAAATTTCCTCTGAGAGATCCCCTCATCCTCAGCACTGGTCTCATCTACTTCATCTGGGAGGGGGGATGTCAGGTAATTGTCTAATACTTTCAGGGCTTTCAGGAGCCCCTTCTCCAGGTCTGTGCAAGAGAAGGGAGTTGGTAAGAACATCAGAAGATCGACATAGTCCAAGAAAGCCCATGGTGGGGATGAGGAAAGTCCAAAACAATAATAGCTAACACTAATGTGTTTCATTTTCTCTGTGCTCTTCTATGCAATTTACATACAAAAACTCATTTAATTCTCACATCAACCAGGGAAATAGGTATTGTTATCCTCATTTTATAGATCTGAAAATAGATTTCCAGAGAAGTGAAATGAATTCCTCAAAGGCTCACAGGTACTAGAATTTGTACTCAGGTCATCTGGATCTATAGAGTTGCTATTATTTTTTAATTTAAGTAAGGTTTGCAATATCAGCTCCATCTCCCTGATATCTGAATGTCCAGGTGTCCCTAATTCCTAGATCTTTTCCATTCCTCCTAGAACCCAGGCCTCTGACCCACAAGACTCACTGTCATTGAGTGCTGGGTTTGAATTCTTAATGTAGGCAGAGAATTTGGCAAATATGTCCAGCCCAGCTGTGTTGGATTCAGGGTTCAGAGCTGCCAGCTTGGGGTACCTAAAAGCCAATGGGAGAAACTGGATAAGATATCTTCCGAGGAGGAGCCTCAGCTCCCCTGCCCTAGCCCCACCACCATCTCTGTTTTTCATTTCTTCAACCCCTTTCCCAGAGTCTCCCAGCTCCCCCACTTCTCATTCCAAGTTCCCCTCTACCTGGGAGGGCACAGCACTGCCTCCAGAAATTCCTCAATCTTGTTGGTATCTGTGTGCACTTCAGTGCCATACAGCAGGAAAGGGAGCTGCCCTCCTGGGCACAGCTTCTGTACCGTCTCAGTCCGCCTGGAGGAGAGACCAGGCATAAGGACTGGTAAAGGGCGTTAGGGAGACCGAGAAAGGGGAGATGGAGGGAGGCGGGAGAGGGGCTCCAGATGGGGGGATGGGGTGGATGGTTCAGGATGGAAGGACTCAGGTGAATGAGTGTGCACCTGTGCACCTAAGAGGTGTTTAGAGGAACAGAAGTGGGCCTACCTCTTGGTGTCAACAGTGGTGACATTGAAGGTGACTCCTTTGAGCCAGAGCACCATGAATAGTCTCTGGGAGAAGGGGCAGTTTCCAATCTTGGCCCCATCACTGCCAGCCTAGAAAGGAAGCCCCAGCCCAAGGTTAGGCCTGGTGTACCCCACTCATCCTGAGGCCATTCTCTGCATCTCCTGCTCCCAGACTTGGCTGCTTTCTGCCTAGTCATGACACATACTCAGTCTTACTGGTAAAAGCTCCCCACATAACTGGGCTCTGCACTCTCTGGTCTGGGTCAAACCTAAGACAGATCATTACGAATATCTTCTGCAAAGGTAAGCTTCTGGTTTCCCAGAGAATTGAGGACAATGGGAGAAGGCCCAGGGAATGGATTTTGGAGAATTTGGAGGATCTAGACCCTAGAGAGGGAAGACAAATGGGGGTGGGCGTAGTTACTTTTCTCCGTGCTATTCTAAGCATTCTACATGCCATAACTCATTTAATTCTCACACTGACCCATGAAATAGAGCCTAGAAAGGGGCTTTGTTGAAGCCAGCGGTGTGGGCTAGAGGCCTGGATTCCCGAAGGAAGTAGAGCCTGAACACAGGAGCGGTGGGGTGGGGGTTTGGAAGCAGGAGTTCTGGTTCTCTATACACTACCCATGGCACCCCACTCCAGTACTCTTGCCTGGAAAATCCATGGACAGAGGAGCCTGGTAGGCTGCAGTCCATGGGGTCGCTAAGAGTCCGGCACGACTGAGCGACTTCACTTTCACTTTCACTTTCATGCATTAGAGAAGGAAATGGCAACCCACTCCAGTGTTCTTGCCTGGAGAATCCCAGGGGTGGGGAAGCCTGGTGGGCTGCCATCTCTGGGGTCGCACAGAGTCGGACACGACTGAAGTGACTTAGCAGTAGCAGCATACACTACCCAAGCAGCTGCGGGGGGGAGTCAAGGGGCTCAGAGCCTAATCCTCAAGGTGTGGAGGGCCTTGTAAGAGGGGGGCTGCTCTCTAATCCCTGACCTCATCCCCCAACAGACACCTCCCCCTAGGCTGAGGGTGATTCATCTCACTGTGTCTTGGGTCTCAGCAGCTTCCTTCCTGGCAAGCAGTGGGGGCAGGGACCTGTGAGGCTGAGGCCTGGGCAGACAATGCCACCTCCCTCTTCCCTGGGCACTGCCAGGGGAGCAGGGGGAGTGTGTGTGGGGGGGTCTCTCAGAGCAAGTCCCCTGGCTCCAGATAACCTTCCTCAAGCAGGACCCAGGGCTGGAATCTCTGCAGCGCAGCCCCACCCAGGAGTAAAAATAGCCCCTGAGGCAAGAGTGAGAGTGAGGTGGGGACCACACCTAAGAGGCCGCCTGAGAAGCCCCGGCATAAAGGAGAGGGAGAAACGGGCTAGGACACACAAAGGCTGGAGGAACAAAAGAGGGGAAGTGGAGGGAAAGGAGGCAGCAAAGTGAAGGGTGGGGAGACTGCGAGCCGGGAGATACAGACGGAGGGGGAGGTCGCTAAAGGGAGGGAGGAGCACAGAGAAGGGATCTGGAGAGGGGAGAGAATGCAAGCCTAGTGCGGAAGGGAGCGCGGCTGAAGCGGCAGCCTGAGGTTTCGATACGCAAATACCTTGGGACCACCTCTCCTCATCAACACCCACAGAGAGGACAGAATTGGGACGGCTCTTTTTCTTTCGTTTCTATAACCCCCAAACTCTAAACGCCCTAGCCCAGCTCTCCTCCTGCTCTCTCTTCCCATCTACCCTCGTGGTAGCCACTGCTCAACTCTCATCTCCGCGCCAACACCCTTTCTCTCGCTTCTCCAACACCCCAGGGACACTGGTTCTCGACCCCATCACCACTCTGAGCCAGCTTCTGGAACTCCACTCCCACTCTCCTGTCTCCTTCCACCCCACCAATTCTTCCCAGTTCACTTGGTGCCACTCCCAGACCTTCCTACCACACCCTCTTCCTTGAAACCTCCCCCGCCACACACACCCCCCCAAGTCTCCCCCACCATGCACCTCACCCTCTAATCTTTTTGTAGGGCCCTTATCCTGAAGTTTCCCTCGGTCCCACCCAAACCTTGTTAGGTTTCCGGGCTTGTTTCCCTCGGTCCCACCCAAACCTTATTAGGTTTCGGGCTGGCCCCTTCTCTCTCTGTCCCCTATCAGCTGTTCCCTCACCCCCACTCGGTCAATCTTCTAAGCTCCTGGGAACCCTCCCTTTTCTCTATCTTCTTGTCCTTTAGGCTGCTGGAAACTTGCACTTTTACAAACTTTTCAAGGTTGAGCCTAGATTTCTCTAGGCGGGCACATTATCTTCGCCTCCCAACCCTCCCGCCACCTCCCTCCCGGCCCCTCCGCCTCCGCCACACACACTAAAGATTGCACGTGGGGCTGGGGATGGGACTCAAAGAGGAAAGGGAGTGGGGAGTGGAGGCTGGAGCTGGGGAAAAGTGTGAGTTGCCTTCCAGGAACTTGGAGGGGGGCCGAGGAGGGAGAAGGTGTTCTTACCTTCACGAACAATTCGACCTGCGGTTGTTCTTCAGCCATGGTTGCGACGGGGACCAGGAAGCAGCCGTCGCTGGGGGAACTGGGAGGGGCCGGGCAGGGAAGGCGGTCTCACAGAAGAGATTCTCTCCCCCAGACCTAGGGCTGGCCCTTCAGCGCCACACGAGCCCGATCAGACCCGCTCACTCCAGACGCGGCCTCTCCACCAGTCCGGCGTACTCCACACCCAGCGGCTCTAGCTCTACCCGCTCCCGGACTTGATCTGGGAGCTGACTCACGGACCGCCCCGCCCCGAACCTGGGGAAGGGACGGGCGGGGGGCGGGACTCGACGACCTAGGGAATGGGCCCGGAGGGGTGAGCCTCGGGTCTCCCTGATGATGGGGAGGGGTTTGAGGCTTATCTCGGGAAAATCCCTTGTGTCCCTGCCAGTCTCCTTGATCACGGGACTTTTTTCTGCCTCAGTTTCCCTGCTTGCTTAATCAGAGGACACTCCCACTCCACCCTCACCCAAGAAATCTGACACTGACTGCTTGAGCACGTCCCCGAGGGCCCAGAAAGGGAATTATAGAAGGGAAAAGTGGTCCTTTATTCCTTTCTCCAAGTTTCTTCCGGACTCCAATTCCCAATTCTGGGTTGCTAGGACTGTGGTCCACAAGAGGGACTTGGAAGGAGAAGCTGGGTTTGAAGGAAGAAAGTGGTGAAAAGTAGGGCAGAGTTGGGTAGGGGAGATCACAGGCCCTGTGCTGGGGAAACAGGAAGCTGAGCCCAGCCAGGGGCCTCATCACTGGGAGAGGTCCTCTCCCATTCAGTAGCCTGTTCAGCTTTAATGCTTCCACTTCTGCCCCCCATCTGGAGCCCCTTCCTGTGCCTTTTGCCCTTTTCTCCCTGACAGGTTGCCTTGGAGATGAGGAGGAAAGCATGGGGTTATTGTAGCCCTAGAGTAGAGCAGCATTGATCCTACTGGGCTGGTGGTAGCTGGTCCTATTGTGGGGGGAAAAGGTGAAAATCAGACAAGATAGTGTGAGCAGAGTCCTTAGGGACACAAATAAAGAAGTAGAGAAAACAGAGGAAGAATAGTTCTCTCCCTCCCTCCCCAATAACCTTGATTTTGGAGGTTCTATCAAACTCTTTATGATCTGCTGAAAAATAGCCCCCAAATATGTTCTCCAAACAGGACATATGCCAGCTTCCACATTTGAATCTCTGTCCTATTCAGCCATCTCTTTCTTCCTCACTACCCTCTATCTAACAAGACACCTAGAGTTTCAGAAAATCATGGTGGGATGCAAGGATATAGGAGCAAAGCAGGGCTTGAAACTTAAAGAACAGGAGAGAGTTGGGGGAGGAGCGGGTGGAGTGCAGAGAGGTGCTGGAACCAGCAGTTAGTGGTTTCCTCTCATGCTTCCTCTTCTGTGGGTTTTCTCTTCCCTGGAGGAAGGCCTTTCTCTGTCCTCCTCACAGAGGGGATATATTTGGTGTTTGTTCTCTTTTGGGCTTCCCTTGTGGCTCAGCTGGTAAAGAATCTGCCTGCGATGTGGGAGACCTGAGTTCAATTCCTGGGTTGGGAAGATCCCCTGGTGAAGGGAAAGGCTACCCACTCCAGTATTCTGACCTAGAGAATTCCATGGACTGTACAGTCCATGGGGTCGCAAAGAGTTGGACACAACTGAGTGACTTTCACTTTCCTTGAACAGAAGAATGTAGAATGATTCAACAAATATCTGTTCGTTGAGGGGCATCTCCTCCAAGGTGACCCTTGAAACCTGCACACATGACCCCTTCCATCTGAAGAAGGTCAAAGCAGCACTACTTCCCAGGGGCCTTTTCTGCTCCAGCTGGTCCATGTCCACCAGAGAATCTGCCTCACAAAAATCTCCCCTCTGGGAGAAGCCTCAGGCAAACTGGGCCAGTCCTGAGCTCAAACAGGTTTGGCAGCTTCTCCCCTGCCTCTCTTTTCTCTCCTACAGTTTTTATAGCTCGAACTGCCTTGATCATCAATATTGACTTTGGCTAGCTGGCATGGCTGCCCACAAAATATTTTTCCTTAACTTTTCAGGTGACGGGTAATGTTGCCCTCTCCTGGTACCATCCATCAGTGTTTCATGGATTTGAAGTCAGGGGCTACATCCCCCAAATCCTGCCTCAGAGAAGTTTCCCTCCCATCTCAATCTCCTTGCCCCTGCTTTTCTCCTATTTCAGTCTCTCCCCTTTATTTCTCTAGGCTTCTCTTTCCACTTCTTCCCCTTCCTCAGCTTGGTAAACCAGTCCCTAATCTCTTCCCACCCCAGATTGGAAGGTGTGTCCCTCCCCCGACACTCCTTAGAGCTGTCACCTGGCCTCCTCCAGGTTTCCATAGCTCCGTTGCTCAACAATTTGCCAGGGGTAACCATTAACCTAGTCTTTAACTCACTCCTCCACCTTTCTTACTAGAGGAGATTTTCCATTTATTAGTTAGCAGAGCCAGTTTACCCACCATCTTTCCTAAGTGCTTGGATGGGAATCTCTGCATCTCAAAGTACCCAGAACAACCTGGGGGTGAAGACATATTTCAAGAGACTTTAAAAAAAATATGTATTTGGCTGCATCTCAATGGACATGGGTTTGGGTGGACTCCAGAAGTTGGTATGGACAGGGAGGCCTGGCGTGCTGCGGTTCATGGGGTCACAAAGAGTTGGACACGACTGAGCGACTGAACTGAACTGTCTTAGTTGTAGCACACAGGATCCTTAGTTGCAGCCTGTGAACTCTTAGCTGTGGCATGTGGGATCCAGTTCCCTGACCAGGGATCCACCCTGGACCCCCTGCATTGGCAGCACATTGGCAGCATTGAATCTTAGCCGCTGGACCACCAGGAAGTCACCAGGAAGTCCCTTAAAATTTTATGATTGCTTATTTTGGTCTCTCTGTCTTCTTGTTTCTCTACCCCTCATATACACACTCAAAAATTAGGCTCATGGAGTAGGAACTTATGTCCCCTGCTTTGATTCCACCACCTGGCCCAGAATGAGTGAATAACACTCTTCTGTTCTTAGGAGTGTGTGTGTGTGGGTAGGGGCATGTGCTTGTAGGAGTGTAGGTGTTTTTATTAGGTCTACTTCTCTCTGCCAGTATTCTTGCCGGGAATATCCCATGGAGCGAGGAGCCTGGTAGGCTACCGTCCATGGGGTCGGAAAGAGTCGGAAAGACACGACTGAGCAACTTCACTTTCTTTCTTTTCTTTTTCTTTCTGCCAGAATTTGGTGAAATTCGAATACTTCCAACTTCTCGTGGGGCGCCGAAATTATTAATTAGGCCTTGTGGTGCCCCTATGGCAGCGATCATAGTCTGCACCCAAGAAACAGGCAGAGGTGGACTGAGATAGGAGCCTCGCTTCTTATTTCAGCTTATTTTATTTAAAACACTCACGAAGCTCTTACTGTGTTTGCCAGGCACTGGTCTAAGCTCTTTATAAATATTAACTTAGACTTGTTGGCATAGGTTGAATTAATGTTGCTTATCTCCATTCTCCAGGAAAAAAATAAAAAAGTGCACTTCTGTTCCTTTAAGGTCGGTCCCGTCTGCAGATTCCCCAAAGTCCCTAGACCCTTTGCGGGGGATGGGGTGGGGGATGGGGCTCGGGCTCCTACTCTGCCAAGAACGTTTCTCACAGGCTCTCAATCAAAGCCCAGAAAGCCTGAGGGCAGAGGCCCGGGTGCTAGGCAACGGCGGAGGGCGGGAAGTTTGAACCTTCTGGCAACGCCCCGTATGCGAATAGGCCAATCATCATCCAGTCTTCTCTATGGTCCTTTTTCCCTTCACTCTGTTGGATCTCTAGTTAGGATCCGGGTTTCTTCGACCAATAGAGGCTAAGGAGGCGGGGCGTGTGCGCGCGCACCCCACCTTCGTGTTGGCGCTCCAGTCCCGCTGGCCCGCGGCTGTTAGTGACGAGGTGTCGCGCACGTCGCGACCCAGGTGACTGAAAAGGCGGGAAAACACCGCGAGTTTCCCGCAACCAGGTCGGGGAAGCCAAGATCGTGAGACTGTGATCTTGGGGGCTTGGTTGGCAGGACGGGAGAGAGGAGGCGGGTAAAACTCGCCCCCCAAAGCACCCGCAAGACCGTCTCCAAAACACAACCTCCGCGTGACAGGAATGAGGGTGGGCTGAGTGGTGTTTTCCACAGTCTGTACTAAAGTGAAATACCGTTAAACTCGACCCTCCAAATGTCCTACACCTGTAACCACAGTTCTCGAAGGTCCACGCAGCTTTGCCCTCAGCCCTCTCCCAGTAGTTCTCAGTGGATTTGCTTCTGCGCGCCCCACTACCCCAGCCTCCTAGCAAGTGAGCTCTCGCTCCAGAACTGTCTTCATTTTCTGCATTCATAGAGCCTCCAAAGCCATGGCCTCGGTAGCAGCGACCCCAACCAGGACGCCGAACGGACCAGGACCCGGGGAGGCCTCGGCCAGCTTCCCCACCGTGGCTTCAGACCCGGTCCCCCGCGAGCCCGAGGAGGAGGGAGAGGAGGAGCCTGCTGAGGTCTTGTAGGGGGAGAGGCGCTGTTGGAGGAGCAGGAGCTCGACAGAGCCGGAAATTGATTGGAACGCTTGATTGTTAGAATATAAAGGGGCTGGGAAGACCTGGGCTAGTCACTTCCCTCCGCTGAGTGTCGATTTCACATTTACTGAATGGGGGTGATGATACCTATCTCTGAGAGTCGATAAAATAATTAAAATTAAATAAGACATGGCCCAACCCTGTACTTATCAGTGGTTCAACTATTAGTTTCCTTTCCTCCTTGCCCGACAGATTCATCTATGTGTCCTGTGGAATTCAGGATACCTGGGCATTGCCTACTATGATACTAGTGACTCCACCATCCACTTTATGCCAGATGCCCCAGACCACGAGAGCCTCAAGCTGCTCCAAAGAGGTAAGGACAGATCTACGAATTCCCCTGTGCTGGCACTGGAAGTGTATTGCATTCACATGGCCTTACCTGACTCAATCTATTTTATTAGTTGACTCCTAGAGACTCCCTTTATTGTTTTCAGGAATTCATCTCATTATTCACAAATATATCAGGTGCTGGAGATATAGTCCTGAGCAAATCAGTCATGTCTGTCCTTTAGGGGTTTATGATCCAGTGATAATCTCATGGGCACCCCTCTTCCCTCCTATTACCCCATCAGTCTTACTGCTTTCTTTTTCTAATTTCATATGTGACTCCTACTTCTCCCAGTGTGGGGGGGCCTTCCCTGCTCTTGGAGGAAATAAGTTTTTGAGGGGTGAAGGGAGGTAACAAAGGGAGGGTTAACAGGTTCCCTTTTAGTCACGAGAGAAAGATCCTCGAACTCATTTGCTCTCCATTCTCCTTCCAAGTTCTGGATGAAATCGATCCCCGGTCTGTTGTTACAAGTGCCAAACAGGATGAGAATATGACTCGGTTTCTGGGGAAGCTTGGTAAGGACTGAAAAAGGGAAAGAGGAAAAATGGGGAAGGACAAAATTACGGAATGTTCCAGAGATTAAAGGGTCTTGTGCGGAGCTACAGCCAGGAGATCAGAATTGGGTGAGAGGGAAGATGGGAAAGAGGCAAAACGACTATGATGTACAGACTGATGGCCCTTTCTTTGTTTCCTTTATAGCCTCCCAAGAGCACAGGGAGCCTAAGAGACCTGAAATCATATTTTTGCCAAGTGTGGATTTTGGTATCTCCTCCCTTTTACTTTACCCACACCCCCATCCCAGTTATGTGACCCTTTCTCCTAATTCCAGTTTCATCATCAGAGGTCTCCTCTCAGCCCTGTCTCATTTTAAACCTATATGTTCTTCAGGCCCCATGACCAGTCTCCCCACAATCTCTCCTAATCCCTACCTTTAATAACCTGCAGTTTAGGCTTGTTTAGGGATGAGGGCCCTCCCTGAAAGAGAGTGTGGTAGCATTTTTTGGTCAATTTTGATTGTTGGCATTTTCCCCTTTAAGCCAAAGCCATTTACCCCTTAGTTAAAAAAAAAGGCACTACCTCAGTTACCTTATTGATTTAGAAAGCACTTCCATTATCTTCCCAGGTTTGTAAAAAGGACAGGGAATGTTCTATCCTAAATTCCTGAATTAAAAATAAAATAAAATAAATTCCTGAATTAATATGATTTTTTGACCCAAAATCCTGAATTCCAGATAGATTTCTTACTCGCCTGAGCCATTTATCTTTCTCAGCTTATGTTCCCAGCCAAACGTCTTTATATTATACGTAGACTAAAGAGAGGGTCTAAAATTTGGTTCTTGTCTCAGCTTTCCACTAATTGCCTGTGTGAATTTGGCAAGCCACATCATCTCTCTGTTTTCTCATTCTTAAAATAAGATGAAGATTGGGGCTACAAGATCTTTCCCTCCCGTTCCCCCCTCAAAATAGGCCTGGAGATAAGCAAACAGCGCCTCCTTTCTGGAAACTACTCCTTCCTCCCAGATTCCATGACCACCACCGAGAAAATCCTCTTCCTCTCCTCCATCATCCCCTTTGACTGCCTCCTCATGGTGAGATGGGTCTTGCGAGATAAGGGCTGGGATGTAGCAGGTTAGAAAAAGGCACAAGCACCTGGACACCAGGGTTGAGTCCTGGAGGTACTAGCCCAGTCCTGGAAAATAATAGTTCTTCCTGGTGTTGTCCAGCCACCAAAACACTGGGATTTAGCCCAGCACCACTACTGATATCCTAGGTTCGAGCACTTGGAGGACTGCTCAAGTTCCTGGGTCGAAGAAGAATCGGGGTTGAACTAGAAGACTATAACGTCAGCGTCCCCATCCTAGGCTTTAAGAAATTTGTGTTGTAGGTGACTTACCCTAACCTCAACCAAAGTAAGGTGGGATTGGGAAGCCTGGAAAGTAAGGAAGGTTGGGGAGTGGTGGCAGTGACCCATTTGGTAAAGTGCTCCAGGACACAGGGTTCCTGTGAGGGTATGGAGCTCTGGGGAGAAAACTGAGACAGTCTTCTGGAAGGAGGGCTAAGTGGGTGGGACTTAGGAATGAACTCAGACCTCTCATACCCCAGCCACCTTCCTTTCTGCTTGTTTTCTGTTCTCAGAACCAATCTGGTGAGCATAGATCAAGACACTTACAGGTAAGGAGATGGAGGCAGGCTGTCATCTTTGGGGAGGGAGAAGGATTAAGCTTAATGCTGTAATAATCCTAATGGGGCTTCAGTTTCTTTAATCCTGGGGCTATTAAGATTTCTCTCCCTGAAGGAAAGAGAAGTGGGGTGGTGAGAGGAGAGAAGAAGAAAAACACAAAGGTGTTACCCTCCTTTTCTAAATGGAGAAACTGAGGTGGAGAGCAGTGAGGGACAAACCTTACATAAAGACTTGATCTCAGGAGAGGTCCCAATCCCCATTCCATTTTCTCAATCACCTTTAAAAACCCACATGACCCTAATTTCTCCCTGATAGTGTTCTGCAGATATTTAAGAGTGAGTCTCACCCCTCGGTGTACAAAGTGGCCAGCGGACTCAAGGAGGGGCTCAGCCTCTTTGGTAGGTGTGCCTGTCCCTCATCCCCCACTGCACAGGCCTGCCAGAAAAACAGCTGCCTCCAGAGATGGATCCCAGCCCCTCTCTTCCCACTTTACCCCACTGCCAGCTGTCACTTCTGCTCTAGTCCAGCTTTATTATCTTCTTTATACCCTTCTTGAGCTTGGGCATCTCCCCGAAGCCTTGTCCAGTATAGTTGTCCCATGTCATTTGCATATTATTCCCTACTTTACCAACTCTGTCTTATTCCTTGGGTTTGTATGAATGTTTGTACTAGTGATGTACCTGTCTAGGGACTTTGGGAAACCCTATATATAGAGGAGAGTTATGTAGTTGCATAACTCTTGTGTTTGTTTTGCATAGAGTTTTATCTCTTATAGTTGTTTCAGGCTTTAGGCTGTGTTGGGGACATCACCCAAGTATCCATGTGGTTTCACTGTGCATCTCAGTGGGTTGGGTCTAATGTTTACGTATATGTATTGGGCTTTTTGTGAGTCTAACTGTGCCTACTCTGAATATTTTTCTGGCTGAGTGTTCCTATGAGTGCTCATTCCCTCCCCCAGGCCCATGTAAGGTAATCCCGGCTCAGACTTGTGGCCAGACGCAGGCTTTGGCTGCCTTTGTGTCCTGTATCTGGGGACTAACCCCCAAGCCAGCCAGCCCAGCACCCAAACCTCTGACCCTGATGCCTCAGCTTAGACACATCCATACATTCCTTTCTCTGCCCCTGCTTGTAACAGACTCACTCCCTACCCCAACAGGAATCCTCAATAGATGCCGCTGTAAGTGGGGAGAGAAGCTGCTCAGGTGAGTGAGAGTCACACGTGTGCATGCCGCCTATAGCCTCAAACACAACCACCCTTAACAGGAATGAAAACAGCTGCCCTTTCCCAAATGCTGGCTAAATGCCTTTAGTCCTTACAACGACCCCATGTGGTGTGTTACTCTCATTTTACATTGTCAGCACAGATACATACAAAGCCATTGATGACACTCGGACTTTCACACGTACTCGCAGCAGAAACACAACCACAAGACAGCAGTGTGCACATGGTAATATCTTTAATGGCTAGAAGCACACTTCAGGTGTGAGCTGTTCTCTATGACTTTCAAATGAGTATCTCTAGTTCTGAGCTCCACATGTGGAATACTCTTTTGCCTATCATTACCACCTGTGATTTCCACAGGAAGCTCAAACCCAGAGCGTCCAAACCTATGCCCACTGGCCCTGTTCCTACTTTCTGCATTCCCTTTTCTGCTTAGTGGAGTTGCTGGCAATATAGCTTTTCAAGCTCTGAACCTTGGATTGATGCTTCTCCCTCACCCCCATATTCAGTTATTCCCTAAGACCTATTGATTCTATCCTAAAATGTGTCTCCCAGCCATCCCCTTCTCCCTCTTTCCTCTGTTCTAATTCTAATATCTTCATCTTTAACCTGGAGCATTGCATTCACCTTCAAATTGGTGTCTCTGCCTCTAAACTCTTTTTCCCAATCTATTCTTCATTCTAAAATAACTGTCATTCCAAAACAGAGATCTGAACATGTCACTCCCCTATTTTTTAAACCTTTTAAGTAAAAACAAAAGACAAATCTTAGGAGGCTCCCTCATTACCTACAGGATGAAGATTTTCATCTTTAGCAGTACAATGCTGAGGGTTCCTCAATTTTAATTTCAAGGCTTATCTCTTCAAGTGTATGGTTATTTTTTGTTGTTGTTGCTGTTTGGCCACAAGACTTAGAATCTTAGTTCCCAGACCAAGGATGAACCTGGGCCCTCACAGTGAAAATGTGGAGTCTTAACCACTAGACCACCAGAGAATTCCCCCTCCAGTCTACATTTATGCTGTTCCCTTTAGAAAGTCTTTCCTCTGTTCTCCACTGATCAGAATCTTACATCCTCTTCAAGGTGCAACCCAACTATCACCTTTTTGGTGAAGCTTTCACAGGCACCTCTGAGTGTGTTGGCACGCATCTTGCTGTGTGATCACATAGTGGTTATTTATGTTTTTTAATTGCACTATCACATCAGGTTGGAATTAGCACTTAGTGAATCTACTTGCCCTCTATGCAAGTGAGTGAATGCTATGCCATGGCACATTCTTGTTACCTCAGCACATAACCCTCTATGAAGTAGGATGCAAGCACACTGGTTACATCATCTCTGAAAAGTTAGGAAACCTTTGCTAGCCTGCAGGTACACAATCCTTTTCCCATGCCACCTGCCCTGCACTCTATATCTTGGAGGTTAATTTAGGATTATCTATGAAGTCATCTCCAGATAATTGGTGAGGTAATTTAATTACCCCTATATTGTCTAGTTCTTCTGGTCCAGATCTCTAATCTCAATGAGGGATGAAAGGAAAGGAATTCTCAGAAGAGAAGAGAACTGAATCAAAAGTGAGGGAGAGTGCAGATTCCCTAGATAGGACCCCCACAGGGCATAGACTCACAACCTGATGATCAGCTAAGGGCCCAGCTGATCTAAAGCCAGGCAAGGAACCTGGAATGTGACTGTCACAGTATGCTCTGAAGAGTGATGTCCAAGCAGTCTGGAGATCTAATTTTGAAATCCAGCTGTCCTTCTTACTAGGGGCATGACTGGACAATTTGCTTATCTTCTAAGAGCCTCATCTCCTCAACTGACTTGAGCCTGACTTGACCAAGACCTCCAGGCACTTGAAGTACATAAGTCAGAGACACTCAGGTGTTTTATAAGGAAGCCTGTCTGGTGAGCCCATGTAGGGAGGGTATTCACAGACTGGCCTACACTGCCTCAGGCACCTCTGCTCCCCTGTGCCCAGGAACCAGAGTTGCCTGAAACCCACTCTCGAATCCAAATGAGTCCTCCATTTCATTCTAACCTAGGGTTTTCTAACCAAGAATAAGTGGCCATAGACTCAGTGTGAGATATACATCCTTAGGCCCCAGTGTCTCCACAGGTTGGCTCTTACACAAAATAGTATGCCTAACGGCTTGCTCTAATGCAGGAAGGAATCCGTGGCCTCCCAGGTCATTATAGCGTCTCACTACTCTTCATGGCCATAGAGAGATAGGGATACCCTCCCTGAATTAAAGAAACACAGATGAGACATTTATTTCTGTATAATAATTCAATTTGTCAGGAAATACCTCCACATAAAAGGTAGTAATAATAATATAAACCTCTGTGTTTCCACTAGTCAGTTTAAAAACAAGACAATGTTGTGAAGCTCTTTAAGTACCTCTACCCAATACTTTCTTCCCTGCAGTCATGACCTTGAGGACTTATGAACTGAGGACTTATCATTCTACATGGAACAGTTACATACTTTCATAGGAAGGACATGAAAAGACGAATGTCTGCTATTTCACAGCTAAATATGGATGTGCAAACTCTTTCTGACTCACTCCTTCTCAGCTGCAGATAGAGCTAGAGTGTTGGAATTCAAATGCCTCAACACTCTGCTCTCCCTCTAAAAATATTGAAAAGCTCCATCACTTATCCACAGGGAATGACACATGGTCATATCATCACAACCGAGATACACAGTCAGGTCGTGCTCACATCCAGAGATTTTCAGTAGGTGTGAGTAAACACACTTGCATAGATATGACACTGTATTTACAATGTGTACCAATACACATTGCCACCATCCCCCAGGGCCCTCCAAAGGCACATTTTCCCAAGTTGAGATCAAGACACTGATGAGAACAGATGTAATTCCTGGTCTCCCCACTCCAACCCTCACTTCCAGGCTGTGGTTCACACGTCCAACCCAGGACCTGGGGGAACTGAATTCCCGTCTGGATGTCATTCAGTTTTTCCTGTTACCCCAGAATCTGGACATGGCTCAGATGCTACACCGATTGCTGGGTCACATCAAGAACGTGCCTGTGAGCCCGGGTTGGGGGGCAGGGAGGTGGGGAAGGAGGCTGAGGAGTGGTAGGCATCTTGAGGGCCATTAGAGTGGGAGAAGGAAACCAGCAACTGTCTCCTTGTCCGACTGTAGCTGATTCTTAAACGCATGACGTTGTCCCACACCAAGGTCAGTGACTGGCAGGTTCTTTACAAGGTAAGACCTCCCTTGAACCTAGAAATCCAGGTTAAGCCCCCAGCATGTGTCCCAAACCTTCTTTACTCTTGTCCCCATGTCCAACTTTATCCCAACACCTTAAAAAAAAAAAAAAAAAAAAACTTTGTAGTGTGGAAATTGTCAAAAAAATTTTCAAGAGAATAATATAATGAACCCTCATGTACCCACCCTGTAGCTTTAACACTTTGACTTATGCAAATCTTGTTTCACATATCTCTTCTCTTACTTTCCTTTTCTTGGATTATTTTGAAGCAATTCCCAGCCATCACATCACTTCACCATAAATATTTCAATATGATTTCTAAAAGAAAATTATTTTTTTAAAGAGAACAATCGCACTATCTTACCTAAAAATGAATATTTTATTATTGTCAATTATCTCGTTTAGATTTATATTTGTCTCTTAAATGTAATGGCTTTTAAAATTATTTATTTATTTGTGGCTGTGCTGGGTCTTCTTTGCTGTACAGGCTTTTCTTGAGCTGCGGTGTGTGGGGGCTCCTCTCTAATTGTTGTGCAGGCTTCTCATTGCAGAGGCTTCTCTTGCTGGGGAGCACGGGCCTAGGATGCGCAGGCTTCAGTAGTTGCGGTTCCCAGGCTCTAGTGCGTGCACGCGTGCTCAGTCATGTGCAGCTCTTCGCACCCTCATGGACTATAGCCCACCAGGCTCCTCTGCCTATGGGATTCTCCAGGCAAGAATACTGGAATGGGTTGCCATTTCTTCCTCCAGGGCATCTTCCCGACTCAGGGATCAAATCCACATCTCCCACATCTCCTGCACTGCAGGTGGATTCTTTACCACTCTGCCACCTGGGAAGCCTCTCCCAGGTTTTAGAGCACAGACTCAATAGTTGTGCACTGGCACAGGCTCAGTTACTTGGGCTTAGTTGCTCCAAGGCATGTGAGATCTTCCTAGACGAGGAGTCAATCCTGTGTCTACTGCATTGGCAGGAGCATTCTTTACCACGAAGCCACCAGGGAAGCCCCATGTAAGTCTTATTCTGTGAACTTCCTTAGTAATTTTAGTTAGTTCCACAATTTGCTCAGGCTTTTTTGTGAGTAGCCATTGTTTTGCTACTTGTTTGTTTCCATCATGGATAGATTATAAGCCCTTTGATTTATATTCTCTATGTGTCCTTTGACACAGAGTAAGGTTCAGTAAATGTCCTTTGGATTGGGTCTGTGCACTCAATCTAATCCCTGGTTAGAGCAGCCACCCCAGGTCACTGACCTTCACGCTGGGAATTAAGTGACTCTCAGTGACTCTCACCCGTCCTGTCTTCATGCTCTCTCACCCAAATGCTGGCATTGCCCCTACTGCCTATTTACTTCTTCTCTGCCTTTCATATCCGTATTTCTCTTTCTCCTTCCTCTGTACAAACTTCTTTCTTGGGACATTGTACAAATGTCTATCAAAGCACCTACCACTTTGTTTTTAAATCTTCTGGGTAGATTTCTGTCTTCCTCACTAGACTGAGAGCCCTTGTGGGACAAGGGACCCTCCTGTCTTTGTTGTCTTCAGAGTCTCAGTGCTTAGTGTGATGCCTGGTGAAGAGTTTTGCAGATGCTATTTTCTCTTGGTTTCTTTTTTGCCTTTGAGAGCTCCTCCGTCTCTGTTATTATGTTTTTCCCTATTGGTCTTTGTTCTTCTCCATCCAGCCCTGTCCCCCCGCCTCAGCCCGGCCTGGGTACGGGCCACCCTCCTCTGTCCATTTCTCCCACAGACAGTGTACAGTGCTCTGGGCCTGAGGGATGCCTGCCGCTCCCTGCCCCAGTCCATTCAGCTCTTCCGCGACATTGCCCAAGAGTTCTCGGATGACCTGCACCACATTGCCAGCCTCATTGGGAAAGTGGTGAGTGGAACGAAAGAGAAAGATCTCCTGGGAAACTAGGGGAGAGAGACGGATCTAAATAATGGAGAACAATGGGTGGGAGCTCTGGGGAATATGGTGTGGAAAATGAGGATGCATGGGACACACTGAGGTCAGCTGGATGGTCAGAAGATGGGATGGCAGACATTAGGGGTGTGCCTTGAGGCCTGGAGGGTCAGGGTTAAAGCCAGGACTAAAGGGCGAGTTGGGGCCCAGGTAGAGGTGAGGAATAGGATGAGATTGTGCTGGATGGAAAGAACCTGGATTTCTTGTCTCCTCAGGTGGACTTCGAGGGCAGCCTTGCTGAAAATCGCTTCACGGTCCTCCCCAACATAGATCCTGAAATTGATGAGAGTGAGTGTTAGGTGTACGGATGGGCCCCTGAGCTCAGAAACATGAACCTGCCCTGTGATGGGGTACCGTCCTCTGCAGGTGACCCCTGCAAGTGGGGATGATCATCGCAACCAGGGTGGGAGCCTTACTTTTGATATCCACGTGTCTTCCACGCTCTTAGAAAAACGAAGACTGATGGGACTTCCCAGTTTCCTCACTGAGGTGGCTCGGAAGGAGCTGGAGAATCTGGACTCCCGGATTCCTTCATGCAGTGTCATCTACATCCCTCTGGTGAGGGCAGGAGGCAGGGGTGGTGCACTCCCCGGGGACATTAGGGAGACATGAGGCTTAGGAAGGACACAGGTAGATAAGAAAACTCCTGGAGAAATCAGAAGAATGTGAACACTCTTTGGTGCTTAGGCCCCTGAGGGAAGCATTTGGGGGACACAGAGGACTCTGGCTACTTCTAAAGAAAGTGCCCAGAGCATCACTCCTTGCTTTATCTCTTCTTTACTCTCCCCAGATCGGCTTCCTTCTTTCTATTCCCCGCCTGCCTTCCATGGTGGAGACCAGTGACTTTGAGATTGAAGGTCTGGACTTCATGGTGAGACCCTTGACCTCTGTAGGGGGAGATAAGGAAAGGCAATCAGCAGCTGAGGGAGGGCCTTTCCCCGTTAGCTCTGCCCAGTGTGGGATCCCTCTTTCATTGTTGTATCTTTACCAGCTCTGAGACAAAGGAGAAAGAAATCAAGGCCAGGGCTGGGGTGGGGTGAGAGAAGATGAGGATGGAGAGATGCAAAGCCCGTAGCTTTGAACCCTTGTACCCAGTTCCTCTCAGAGGAGAAGCTGCACTATCGAAGTGCTCGAACCAAGGAGCTGGACGCACTGCTGGGGGACCTGCACTGTGACATCCGGGGTGAGGAGAAGCGAGTGGCTGGAGCGGGCTGGGCAGTGTGGAGGTGATTCCAGTAGGCTCCTTTCCTTCCTGCTATTCCTTCTCTCTCTCTGACTCTGCCTTTTCTGAGTGTCTCTGGGATTTCAGATGGTTTCTAGGTTCATCTGCTGGCTTCTTTGTCTCTCCTTTGCTCTCCCCTGGAGCTGACACCAGCTCCTTCCCTCCCCTGCCCCAAGACCAGGAGACCCTGCTGATGCACCAGCTGCAATGCCAGGTGCTGGCACGGGCAGCCGTCTTGACCCGGGTGTTGGACCTTGCCTCCCGCCTGGACGTCCTGTTGGCTCTTGCCAGTGCCGCTCGGGACTACGGCTACTCAAGGCCCCGTTACTCCCCACGGCTCCTTGGGGTACGAATCCAGAATGGCAGGTGAGGACAGAAATGGGTGGAGGAATAGACAACGAGGGGCCCAAAGGCCCCATGTTCTGGATCCACAGGCCGGCCACATGCAAGGTAACTTTGCATCGGCTGCAGGCATCCACTGATGGAACTCTGTGCCCGTACCTTCGTGCCCAACTCTGCAGAGTGTGGGGGGGACGCAGGGAGGGTCAAAGTCATCACCGGACCCAACTCCTCAGGGAAGAGCATCTACCTCAAACAGGTAGACAAGCCCCCGCACTGCCACCTCCATCATCCCCATCCCCCGCCTCCCAGGCACCCCAGGCCCCCACCGCTCTTCCCCATTGTGCTCTGACCCCACATGCCATGAACAGACTCACCCCCGCTGTCCCTCTCCCTGCTGCATTCTCATTCTCTACCTGAAGGAGGGCCGTGTGCCAGTGACCATCCTCTGACCTGAATCCTCCTCTCCCGCCTCCGAGGAGGTCCATGCTGTTCCTCAGAATGCCTCTGCCAACTCCCTGCCACTTTTCACTGACTCTAAAGTGGGCCGAAGGGGTTGTTAAACTGTGTCCTTCTATCTTGATCTATCATTCTCTCCTGAGACTAGCCTCACCTTCACCTCAGCCCACACCACCGGGCACTGTACCTCTCTCCTCCCTTATTCAGGTAGGCTTGATCACATTCATGGCCCTGGTGGGCAGCTTTGTGCCAGCAGAGGAAGCTGAAATCGGGGCAGTAGATGCCATCTTCACCCGAATTCACAGCTGCGAATCCATCTCCCTTGGCCTTTCCACCTTCATGATCGACCTCAACCAGGTCAAGAGGAGGCAGGGTTGGGGGAGGGGATAATGGGGAAGAAACCCGAGCCCTGAAAAATGGTCAGAACAGGAAAAAATTTCCTTCTGCTGCCTGTTCTTTACGTGAGGGGCAGGGAGCACCCAGTTCAGAAACCAGGAGAATCAATACCATGAACCTTTGCCAGTCCCTGGCTTTGTGAGAGGCACTGTTGTCAATGAAAGGATGAACGAAACTTGGGTCTCGCCATTAAAGAACTTGCAGTTCAGTAGGGTGTACATGTATTCAGGCATCTTTACTCACAGGCACACTGGTCAGTGCCAGGCCTCGAATGTTTATGAAACTCTCCCTTATCCACCGGGTGCCCAGCAGGTGGCGAAAGCAGTGAACAATGCCACCGAGCGCTCGCTGGTCCTTGTGGATGAATTCGGAAAGGGAACCAACACGGTAAGGGCAAAAGCTAACGAGGAACTGAGGAGAGGAAAATGAAGGAGGGCGAAGGAGGAGGAGGGTGGGGCAGGGCCTCTGGAAAAGAATAGGGGTGTGTGGGCATGAGGGGGGAAGGCCCGGCAGGAGGAGGGGGCGCACGGGGCACCTGTGGCTCCACACCTTCACCCTGTGCTACCCTGCGCCCCTCGCAGGTGGATGGGCTCGCGCTGCTGGCTGCTGTGATCCGACACTGGCTGGCACTCGGACCCACGTGTCCCCACGTCTTTGTGGCCACCAACTTTCTGAGCCTTGTTCAGCTGCAGCTGCTGCCACGGGGGCCGCTTGTGCACTACTTGGTGAGGAGACCTACCCAGCTCCCCAGGGGCCCCGAAGCTGAGCATTTCCCGGAGCTGGGAACTGGCTCCTGCATCAGAACAGGGACCGTGTCCCTTTCCGTTTCTTACTCTCAACGGCGACTGACCAAGGGTATTGGGGCAGGAAGCAGAACGAACACTGTCCCCTTTTATTCTCTTTGAAGACCATGGAGACCTGTGAGGATGGGGACGACCTTGTCTTCTTCTATCAAGTTTGTGAAGGTGTTGCCCGTGCCAGCCACGCCTCCCACACGGCTGCCCAGGCCGGGCTTCCTGAGAAACTCATTGCTCGCGGCAAGCAGGTAAGGCCCGAAGAGCAACTGCCTCCATCAGGGCTCCCACCCACTGTCCCTGCTTCTCTCAGGGGTCCGGATTTCTGGGCCCATGGCATTTCTGACCCATACTTTCTTTTCTCTTACCCACCCCCACCCCTACCCCTTCCTCCTTGGTCCCAGGTTTCAGACTTGATCCGCAGTGGAAAGCCCATCAAACCTGTCAAGGAGCTGCTAAAGGAGAAGCAAATGGAAAAGTGAGTGCAGGCCCAGGGTGCTTGTTCTCAGGGTCCATGTTCTGCAGCTCCTTTGCCCCTTCCAGGGACTCAGCCAGCCTCTTTGCCCTTTAATGATTCACAGTTTCTTTCTGAAACTCCTAAATTCTCAAGGTCCTGGATTTCCTGTACTGCATCCTCTCCCCTCTGCTCAGGGACTCTGTTATCCATCCTCCCCAAACCTCACTCTTCTCTCCCTTCAGTTGCCAGACATTAGTAGATAAGTTTCTGAAACTGGATTTGGAAGATCCCAGCCTGGACCTGGACATTTTCATGAGTCAGGAGGTGCTGCCTGCTGCTACCACCATCCTCTGAGAGTCCTTCCTGGGCCCTCCTCCAGGTTCCAAACCCCTGAAGGCTGCCAGGCCTCCTTGTTTCCTTACCTCCCTCAGACCCAGAGTTCTCTGTTTCCCTGGAAATTCTGTTTAATGTTAGTAATAAAGCTTATTTTGGAGAAAGTTGTTGTTTCCTCAGACCAGCCAAAACAAAGCGAAGTGAGTAGGAAAGAGATGAAACAGGAAGCAGAAGTCTACAGAGGAACCTGCCTTGCCACATCGTAAATACAGTATCACTGCTGGAGGGAGGCCTCGGGCTCTACCAGGGGGACTTTATGAGAATCAGCCACTGCATCAGGCCCTACGAAAACAGATGAGGAAAAGACAGAAGCCCAAGATGTTCTTTTCCTTCAAAGTAGGAACACCCTGGCCTCAGACAGACCCAGCTGGAAGGGCTCTAAGAGGCTGAAAGACTAGGCAGGACCAGTACAAGGCTGGGGGAAAGGGAGGGCCCAGCCCTGCACCAGTGGGCGTGGCTCCACCCTTCCCACCTCAGAGCCATGGGGAGCCAGGGTCCCAGTGGGTGGCCCCTGGTGCAAGCCCCCTACACGGTTCTGTTGCTGCCACTGGAGACAAGCCGCCAAGACCCAGGGGCCCGGAGCTTCTTCCTCTGGGTGAGTATCAGTCCCACAGGAAATCCTGGGGAAGCCCATCTCCCTAGATTAGTCTCCTACAGTCCCCGTCAATTTTGAGGACGCACAGCTCCAGCCCCCTGCTTTCACTCGCCCTGCAGGTCCCCAGTAGCCAGTTTGGACTCACAGTCAGTGACCAGACAGTGAAGCCAAGCATGGCCCATCACCCTGCTATAGAGTGAGTCAGCCTTTGCTCCTTGCCTTTTCAGCTGCAGAGGATGCAGGCACTGGAGCGGGAGCAGGACGCCCTTTGGCAGGGGCTGGAGCTGCTGGAGCATAGCCAGGCCTGGTATCAGGGCCGTCTGAGGGAGGCTCAGCAACAGCAGCTGCACGTGGGGGCCCTTGGTGAGGTATGGGGCTGACCCAAGGGGTTGGGGGGCAGGGGTTACAGGGATGGGTGGACACAGCCTGACACCATCCCGGAAAGGCAAGAGTTAATGGACAGGGATCAAGAATGGGAAGCAGCATTGTAACGACAGGATGCCCCCAAGTGTTAGGTCGGTGTTCATAGTTGGGCCTAGAGAAGGCTGGTTGGCATTCTATTCAGAGGGACACAATTTGAATCTCTCTGTGGAGCTGGGGGAGTGGCCTGGATTGTTCGAATGAGCTGGGATGGGCAGGGAGGATCCATAAAGAATAGAGAAGTGGGGACTATGGCGTTTGAGGGGCTGAAGAACTGGACTGTTACAGAGATGAAGCAGAGAATACTGGAATTGCCCACCTGCCTGGCAGGGAACTGGACTGAGGGGCCTGGATGGAGGAGAGGAATGGCCTGCAGTGGCAGGAGAAGAGTGGCAGATGGAGCTCAAGTTTCACTATGTTGTCTGCCTCCAATTCCTCCTCTAGAATTTTCTAACAGATTTACACTCAGAGCCCCGTGGCCCCCAGTTAGCCCAGATTCAGAGAGTGAACATCTGCTTGCAGAATCTGCTTCAGGGGAAGGTGAGTTTATTGTTTTTTTTTTTTTTTTTCTAATTTTATTTTATTTTTAAACTTTTAATTGTATTAGTTTTGCCAAATATCAAAATGAATATTAGTTTAGACTTTTGGGAAATGGGGATGAAGAAGGGACTTGGGGTCAGCACTGGTCTAACAAAACATCGCATTTCCCCCAGTTCTTCCCACATCCCCCAAACAAAGCTAGTTCCTGCACCACCCAGGACTGGAAGGGAAGGCCAAGGAAACAGGACATGTGGCGGCAACAGGTGGGTGGGGGTGGGGCAGGAGCCCTGGCCAGCTGGCTGTGGGGGTGAGGAACACAGATGTCCAGACTGTCTCTCTCCTCTTCTCCAGGAGATGTCAAGGCAGCAGAAAGGAGGCATTCAGCCAACAGGGGAGATGGCTCAGCCAGGCTGCCCCCATGGACGGAGGGGCCCTACCCGTGTCTAAAGGTTCCTGTGGTCCCCTCAGTCATGCTGATGAGACTGAGAGAACCCCTAGCCTCCTTATTCTGACTCAACAACTAAATGGCTCTGGGTGGCAGGTCAACTGAAATCCAAATATACCGGTGTAAAGTTTTTTCTCTGCTCCTGAAAACTTCCATTTTATCTTTTTTGCTATTTAATGCTCTCACTCTTCCTATGCATGCATGCTCAGTTGCTTCAGTCATGTCTGACCCTTTGCAAGCCCACCAGGCTCCTCTGTTCATGGGATTCTCCAGGCAAGAATACCTGCGTGGGTTGCCATGCCCTTCTCCAGGGAATCTTCCTGACTCGGGATAGAACCCATGCTTCTTACGTCTCCTGCATTGGTTCTTTACCACTAGCACCCACCTGAGAACCCCCCTACTCTTTCTGATACAATGTACATAAGTGATCTTTCTCTGAAATCTCTCTGGGGAGAAGACATGTTTATTGGCATTGTCCTTCAATTTTAAATACAAAAATAAAATAGAAGCCTCTCCAGAATTTCAAAAATAAAATAGGAGCATCTCCAGAATGTCAATAAAGGCAATTCTATAAATAACACTTTGGGTAGGAGGTGGGGAACCCACCTCCCCACTTCCAGTCTTAGTTACTGTCCCAGATATCTTCCCTTCCACCTGCGCTTGGGAGAGAGCATGAATAAGTAGTGGAGTAAAGATGCTGCAGAGAAAGAGAAAGCAACTTTCTCCAAAAATGAATCTTTTTTTCTCCCCTACCCCCACAAGGGTTAGGGAAAGTGCATTGTGGGAAATTCATTGCCCTCTATCCCAGTCTTGGAAAAAAAGGCAAGTGGATGAGAAGGAAAACTTGTATCCCACCTGGAGAGGTAGAGGCCCCTCCTGTCTTCTCATCAGTGGGCAAGATGGTGCACAGCGCTGGAGACCCTTCCCTCCAGGGGCTGCTGCATCACCAGGGGCCCAGGCCGAGCAGAAGCAGCATCACCCCAACTGTGGTCCACCAGGGGTTGCCCACCAGCCCGCCCCCAGCCCCACCCTGAGTGACTGAGGTGAAAAAATGGAAGGCGGGGCGTGAGGTGTTGAGGACCGGGTCAGTCGAGTAGGCGGGAGCAGGGAGCTGGTCCTGGGGAGAATTAGAGACTGTCAGGGTGGTTGCCCCCAGATTAATCCCGCACCACTCTCCCCTTACCCTGCCTCTCCTGCAATGGAAAGTGGGGGCACTCACCTGCGGGGTGGGGGCCTGCACCAGGAGCCGGAGGAAGGCATGGGTCGGGGGCATCGTGCTGGCTTCTCCATTCTTTGCAGTCACCGTCACCATCACCACGGAGTCGGAGGCGGCTGTGTCTGGTACCTCCAGCCACAGGCGCCCCCAGGCGGACTCGTTCTGTTCCAGGTGAACCCTGGGGAGTGGATGCCACCATCTGGCTTCAGCCACAGGCTCTGAATAGCTGGGAGCCAAGGGGAGGTGGGGAGGGGAGCGAGGAATCTGAGCTCCCATCCCAAAGGGCCAGAGGAGCACCTACCAGATCCCATGCCTGGGCACAGAAAGATGGGACCAGAAGGGAGCAGGAGGTTTCAGGGACTTCACCTGGAGAGGTTGGAGGTGAGGGCGAAACTGGGTTTGGCAGACGTTCTAAGATGGAGATCCTGAGGGCCAGAAAAGCTGGCGATGCGGAGGCTAAGCGGGGCCGTGGTGCCTGGTGCCAGGAAACCCGGGACCGCTGAGCTGCGGAGGAGGGCTGGTCAGGGGAGGAGCAGGCCGCGTTCCCTCCAGCCCCAGCCACACCTTCCGCAGCCTCTCACCTCCAGCAGGACCGGAACTACAGCACAGGGCTGGGGGCCACCGGTGCAGGCCCCGTCCCACTCCGTCCTGGCCAACCAGCTCCAGGGAGAAGGGTCCCGAGGTGGACAGAAGGGTGGGCGGCAGCGAGGCAGCAAGGAGACCTCGTTCTGGGGGTCCCCTGGGCTCCAGAGGCACCTGGCCCAGTTCAGCACCCTGCGGGACCCCTCGGAGGACCACATGGGAGAAGTGCGGCAGAGGGCCTCCAGGGCCTCCTCTGGAGCCCAGCCCTGTCACTTCTACCAGCAGCTGGGTCTGGAGACCTGGATAGAGGAGAGGAGGGGAGAACAGAGATGTGAGACTTGGAGACAGGGAGAAAAACATGAACGGCTTTGAATAGTGGTTAGCTCTGGGCCATGTGGATGGGGCAATGGGGTTACCTCTAGTGGGTACTGATGGGCAGGGCCAGCAGCAAGTTCTGGGATGCTGGAAATGTTCCATAGCTTGAGCTGAGTGATGGTTATTAATATATAAAATCCACCTAGCCTGTACACTTAAGTTTAGTGCACCTTGTTAAATGTTGTAACTCAATAAAAAATTATATATATACACACAAGTTAGGGGTGGGGTTAGATGTACCTGCAACTGGTTGAGTCAGGGGGTAGAGGCCAGGGTGGGGTCCATCCTCCATGGGGATCCCAAAGTGGAAGAGGAAGTCCAGGGAGGTCTGGGCTGAAGGAGGTTGAAGGCAGTCAGAGACCCTCCCGCGATGAATGTGACTGATATTGCTCTCTGGTCTCCCCATCCCTTTCCCAGGAATATCATCCTTCTTACCTTGCACTCTCACCCGGGGGGTACCCTTGGCTGTGACTTGGATCTCCCAGGTTCCTGACTGTGGAGGGTCATTCACTCTCACCATCCAGAACCGCCCAAAGCGGTGAGTGTGACCTAGAGGCCCCTCACCTTCCTCCTGGCCCTGGGAGACCCCTAGGTGGGTATGGGTGATGAGAGATTGCACAGGAGAATTCCTTTCTTTTCATACATTACCCCTCCTTATTCGGCCTCTTATTCTTCCCACTGCCTTGAGACACACACAGGGAAGTACCTGCAGGGTTTCTGATCCAGAAACTGCTGACCTCCCCGTGGATCCGGACTGTGACCTTCTGGAGCAGTCCATCCACTCTGAACACAAGTGGCCTCTCAGCCACCACAACACGGGGCTCCAGGGGAAGGGTCACCTTGAGGGGGCAGGACCGAAAAATGGGGGAGAAGATAAGACTATGGGATGAGGTGGGAACAAAGGCAGGAGAGAGAAAGGTAGAGACAGAAAGAAACGAAGGAACACGTGGAGAAGGGATCCCAGTGAGAGAGGAGGAGCAGGGGTGGAGCTATGGTCAATGACAAAGTTGGAGGCAAGGGATTAAGGATGAGGCAACCACCTTCTGCCCCCCCCCCCCCATAAGAGATGGCAGGACTTGCTAGAGGAGCCATGAGGACAGAATACTGGAGGTCAAGACTGGGTGGGGAGGTAGTACTAATATGGAAGGAGCAGGATAGAAGAGGGTAGCCGTGGATCTCAGAGGGAGAGAAACTTCCTTCCCACCCTTCTGCCTGGATTGGCAACTCAGCAAAGAGAACCATTCTTAACGAGAAAGAGAAATGCAGTGTCGCCCGTCCCCTCAGTTCTCAGCTGAGCCTCCACACATACTCACAAGGTCAGCTATACTGTCCCCAACAATGGCTGCCACATCCTGAATGTACTGGTCTTCAGTGAAAATCACTTCTCCTCCTGAGGCCAGGGCCACTGCCTCATATGGCTCAAAACGCAGAGGGGACAAGACCTCACGCCGGGCCCGGCCCTGAGCCCTAGATGGGTCCTCAGTTACCAGGAATGTAACCTGTGTCCGGAAGAGAGGCCAGTACTTGAGGTTTCTACTTGCTATGTACCATTGTAACCAAGGATCTCCTGTGCTCAAGCTCTGTACAGAGCTGACCATTGGTGATAAATTCTGTCTACCCTCTGGCTGCTACAGCATTAAGGGTAGGGCCTCCCATTCTAGTATTGTTAAAGGGGTTTGGAGATGTTACACTCATGAGGCACTTCTCTCCCCTCCAAGCCAAGGCTGGTTTAACCACCCTGGTGTGAGTGTTACCCTTGTAATGAGAGTTGCCCTGGAAACCCCAGGACACATCCTGGAAACCCACATCCCTGGGTACCTAGGGATGAGTCTCCCACCAGTTATGCTCACTCTGCAACGCCGTTCCTGCGTCAGAGATTCCACCCGGTTGGTGAGAAAGGCGTCCTTAGGGGAGGCATCAGTGAAGACAAAAATGTCTGAGAGTGGAGGTGTGTGCAGCAGAGCCAGCTGGCAGGGAGAGAAAAAACTGGTGGTAAAAAATGGCAGCCTTCAATGAAAAATAAATAAATGTTTTTAAAATGGTGGCAGTAGGGGAATGGGCAGAGCAAGGGAAGGCAGAGTAGAAGGCAGTATGGCCCTGAAATCTGGAATGAAACGAGTGAGACCAGGTTCTGAAGATGGGATGGAGGGTGGGTCCCAGGGAAGCTCTAGCTCCCTTGATGGTAAGGCCTGGAGAGCGGGGAGGGGGAGGGAAAGGACGGGGGAGGGGGGGAGAGCAAACCTCCAGGGCTGACAGGCACATCTCTGGCTCATCACCACCTCCCAAGGCATGCATCTCATTGAGCTGTTGCCAGAAGCTGTCAGGGTCACTTGTTGTAAAGACAGGGCCAAACCCTGGGGAATGAGATTTAGAGACTGAGGAGAAGGCTCCTCTCTTGCGGCCATCTCCCCAGTCAAGGGCCATCTCCCCAGTCAAGAGGCCCCACTGTGTTCCTCAGTTGAACTCGTATTGAGATAACAATATTCTTTATATTTATACTGACAGGATAGGACAAGGCAGGGTGTAGGTTCCTCTGGTGGGAAAGTGGACCTCATTTCCTCACAAAATGGTGGTACTTCCTGTGGTCTTGAGTGGGCCCTTTTGGGGTATATGTTTAAATATAAAAACAACTGGTGAAGCAACACGGATGGAACTAGAGATTATCATACTAAGTGAAATAAGTCAAATATCATTGTGATATTCCACTTGTACGTGGAACCTAAAAAAATGATACAAATGAACTTATTTACAAAACAGAAATAGATTCAAGGACATAAAAAACATATTTATGATTAACAAAGGGAAAGGGAGGGATAAATTAGGAGTTTGGGATTAACAGATACACACAACTATATATAAAATAGATAACCAACAAGGACTACTGTATAGCACAGGGAACTAGATTCAATATCTTGTAATAACTTATAATGGGAAGGAACCTAAAAATGACATATATAACTGAATCACTTTGCTGTATATCTGAAACACTGTAAATCAACTATACTTATCAATTACAAAAAAAAAAAACCTGGGTCCTCCATTTCCTCACAGAAAAGCCAGAGAAATAATAGTGCTTACCTCAGAGAAGCCTATTGAGATGACTGAGTTGATTTTGTAAATTTCAGAACAGGGTTTTGACACATAATAAGTGCTAAATTCTTAATTATTCATTTACTCATACCTTTATCAAATATGTGATAAGCTCCTGTTGAATGTCAGTCACCATGAGATTTATATCAGACTCAAACCCGCTCCTTAGGGAAGTTTCAATCCAAATTTTATTTGATGATCATTTCAACCTTGGGAGATAGTCAGGATGAGTACTGACCCATTTTATGAATGATGATGTTGAGGAAGGAGAGGTTAAACAAACAGGCTAAGGACACACAGTAAGATTGGTCAACCCAGGTCAGATAATCTGACTTCTAAGTCAGTGGAGGAAGGAATATGATTTAAGTAGCTGTCTCAGATATTTCACAGAGGCCTGGACACACCAAGTTCCCCATCTTCATCCCAATCTCTGTCACAGGAAATGGAGAGAATTGAAAATGACTTATTAGGATGGACGCCTAACAACTCAGAGGCTGCCTGCCTAAGCACCTGTCATGATTAAACTCCTATGGCAAGTGCTGTCATATTGGAAACAGTGGAAGAAGTGGCTGACAGTTCCCTATATGCACAGCTGCTGCTGCTGCTAAGTTGCTTCAGTCATGTCCAACTCTGTGCGACCCCATAGATGGCAGCCCGCCAGGCTTCCCCCGTCCCTGGCATTCTCCAGGCAAGAACAATGGAGTGGGTTGCCATTTCCTTCTCCAATGCATGAAAGTAAAAAGTGAAAGTGAAGTTGCTCAGTCATGTCCAACTCTTCACGACCCCATGGACTGCAGCCTACTGGCTCCTCCATCCATGGGATTTTCCAGGCAAGAGTACTGGAGTGGGGTGCCATTGCCTTCTCCGCTATATGCATAGAGGTGCCAATAAAGGACAAGGATCCTAGGAAGTGCCTCCATTCTATTATGGAAGTGAAGCCATGAGGCCCACTTCCCTACCAGTGACATTACCTCTTGCCCTGGACTTGCCTCCACTCTCCTGGCCAGACCATAGTTACCTGGATCATGGAACGGCACCAGGACATACTGAGTGGGCTCCATGGGGGTGCCCCGTCGCTGCTCCACAATGTGACGGGCCTGGATCTTGGCAGCATTGATCTCCTCGCCCATACTGCCTGTGGTATCCAGGACGAAGCTCAGGCTGGAGGCTGGGGTGATGTCCAGCAGCCTGAGAAGCAGGCCAGAGATACGGTGCACGGTCTGCATACTCGTCCCCAGCCCCTGGTTTCTCAGTTCCAGAGCACCTACCTATTAAGGAGCCCAGCTGCAGGAGGCCACTTACCTGGAGAAACCCCTGTCTCCCAGGCGGCTTCGTAAGAGGTTGAAGGCCTGGATGGAGGCCAGAAGAGCCAGTTTTGCAGCCTGGAGGTGCAGCATGTGGTGGGGGGAGAAGCCTGGGGATGTGCTATCCTTGTTGATGCCTCCCCGTGGCGGCTGGGAGCTGCTCTGGTCAAAGTGGCCCCCGTGGCTACATTTCCCTGGGTTGGGGAAACAGATCTGTAGGGTGAAGGTAAAAAACCCACTGCCTTCTAATAAAATGAAGCACTTTCTGACTTGGCCTAACCCTCTCACTCCTCAGGAAAGGATCAGCTGAAAATTAGGACATTTTGCAGAGGGCAAATCTGGAGTAAATCTGGAATGGTTGGTCACCACAGCACATAGTAGATCCCCTGATCCCTCAAGTCGGTCCCCAGAAGCTCCCTCGGCATTGATGTCTTATCATCTCTGTAAGACGCTGTCCCCCCTGCACTCCAACAACCATGGCCACCTCAGTGGGCCTTCAGCCAGCCACCCACCCCCTTCCCAGCATCCTTTCCTTCCAAGAAATGATACCACAGGATTTTAGGACAAGGGCCTACAGGACTGAGGTCCTTAGGGAGAGGGTCAGGGGAGAGGAAGGGACTTCTCCCCTTACTCTTGGGGTCTTCCCATCTGGTACCTGGAGGTTTGGAGGGACGAGTTCCAAAGTAGCCAGAAGTGAGGAGTGTGAAGCCCAGCAAGTTCCCAGGGCAGCTCAACTCCTCACAGTCAGAGCAGGTAGGATCGCCCGCTGGGAAGAGAGCACAGGGTCCAGCACCCATGATTCTGCTGCCCCTGATGTTTATCCCAGTCCACCCAAACTTCTTCAGCTTTTCCTCCCACCTGGAACAAGGTGAAGGCCCACAGGTACCCTTTATGGGTACCTTTCAAGGCTTTCTGAACTAAACCCTGGAGTTCATGGCTGGCAATGAGACTCGATATTTGAGACTGAGAATGTCTAGAAAATCATGCAGACCAATCCTACGGGGAGTGTACCCTCCATGAGCTGTGGACAGGAAGTGTACTTGTAATAAACAGAAGGCAGCTTCTGGGTCACAGTTCAGTTGGAAGGGGGGACTGAGAGAAAGAGTCCCTGCGATCCAGTGCAGGGAGGAAACCTCATGAACGAGAACTCCCTGCAGTCTGCAGAGTGGTCCTGGCTCTGTCCTCCCCTGCGTGATCTTGGGGAAGCCAGCTAATTGACTGGCCTTTGGTTGAACTGAGGGACCTCACAGGCTGTCTCAGATTTGAAGCCATGTCACCTCCTAGTTGACCTCAGGATGTGACCCAGTGGCTGGATGGGCTGAGAGGAGGTGGCTCTGTGGGCTTCCCCCTTACCAGCAGGGGCACAGCTGTACCTTGTGCCAGGCTCCGGAGCTCCTGCCTCGGCCAGAGGAGGTGAGGGTGTGGCTGCTGCCTCCCCAGTTCCACCCAGTTGCTGTGACTGTAGAAATCCTGGTCCCAGGAGAAAGACGGGGAAGAAGCACTAGCTGACTGCTCTTGCGGTCTCCAGCCCTAACTGCCCCTCCTTCCAGTTCCCCAGCCTGAACACCTCCTCCCGCATGGCTGCTCCTCCAGGCACCCTACCTGCCCTCCAGTGCTCTCTCCCTTGCCCGGAATAGAGCTCTGGTGAAGTGGGAGCCTCCCACTGTTTCTTCCCATCTCACTCAGAGCCCAACCTAAGGCCCTTCAGTGGCCTGCACGGCCCACCTCTGGACCTCAGCACCCTCCTCTCACTTGCTTCACTCCAGCCACAAAGGTGTCCTGGCTGTTCCCACAGGAAGCTGCCAATTTGGACTGGTGGGGACTAGGGAATAGCCCCAGGGCCTTGGCAAGCTGGGCCCCAGCCCCTTCTAGAGTTGGGGGGAGGCATGACTAAGAAAGCACCATCTGGGAGTCCAGAAGACTGGAAGCAAAGACCCCTCTGATGACGATCCCCAACTCTGTTCTCACCTGCAGGGCGTGAAGCGCAGCCCCCAGGCGCTGGCGAGCCAGGGTATAGTCAAGGGCTTTGGCCGCCGCCACAGTCTCCCGTAGAGCCTCCACCAGGCGTGTACGGCCCTGGCCCAGCCGCTCGGCATCAAAGTGCAGGTCAGGGTCATTCTTGGAAGTTGGCAGGAAGTCTTGGGCGGCATTGGCACGAGACACCTCTCCTAAGGCTGCTCGGAACCGTCGGGAAGGAGACCCAGGTCCAAAGTAGGCGGCAAAGAGGTCGTCGGCAAGGAGGGTGCGGCCCTGGGAAAGTGGGAGGGGCAGGGGTTCCAGGGAAGCCCCTAGGTTGGGACCATTGCCCACTCTGGCTCGGCTCTAGCGCTCAAGGCTGGATGTGAAAGGAGCTGAGGGTGCTGGGCCCTACCAGGGAAGGGCAGTCCCGGACGTCTGTAGGGAGGGGGACTCCTGATTGTAAGACTAGGACTCCTGTGCACTGTTGCTGCCTGGAGGACAGGAGGGAATGTGTGTGGGGGTCCCTTCTCTTGGCAAGCAGGACCCTCAAGTAGCAGAGGTCCTCGGAATGGGGGAATCTGGCCAGGATGTGACGGGACCCAGGGACGCTCACCAGGAAGTCCTCAAGGCGAAGGGGGGGCCGACCTGGGGGCGGCTGCTCTAGGAAGAGGTGCAGGGTGACGTTGAGCGCCGCCTCCTCGGTCAGGTCCTGGTGGGTGATGGAGCCGGGGGCAGCCAGGAGGCTCCAGATGTTGGGGAAGAAGGCAGATGCAGAAGGCAGCAGCAGCTGCAGCAGCAGCAGCACTGAGGGGCCCAGGTGGCGTAGGGGCACGTCCGCGGGGAGCATAGCTAAGACATGGACCTAGGGGACAGAAGGCACTCGAGAGAGGAAAGGAAGCAGCAGAAACTTGGGGCAGGACTGGCTTTGTCTGTCTCCATGGGCACCTGCTTTGGCCCTTTATCTCCTCGGACTGGCTTCCCCGCCCTCCCCCTTCAATCATTCAGCAAACCTGAGGGCCTATCAGACCAATAGGAACTTACACCTGCTGGGGCGGGGTCTGAGGCTCCTCCCCCAGGACGCCCCTCCCCTCCCCGAAGCGGACGCACCCCCAGGGATTGGAAGTCCCCTCTCTAGGCCTCTCCCCTACCTGGTTGCTGGGTCTCCGGGCAGGATCGCGGGGCCGGGCGTCACAGGGCACTTAGGTCAGAGTTATAATTAACCTAAGGCCTGACTCAGTGGAGGGGGAGGGAGGCCCCGGCAGGGTGGGGGCAAGACAGGCAACCCCTAGCCCCTCTTCTCATGCCTGCCCAGGGCCACAAGCAGCAGCCAGCACCAGGGCGGGCCTCCCTTGGCCGCAGCTGCAGTGCGGAGGTGAATGAAGAGGCGGGAGGAGGAGGGAGCGAGTGAGCACCGTGACTCAGGCCTGGCTCAGGGCCAAGGCCAGGCCCAGACAGACGCACCTCTACCCATCAGGACCCAGTGCCTCATGCCCAGCCTGCTGCCCTCCTGTTCACACTGGCACCCCTGAGGATCCAGGAACCCAGCCCCTCAGCAGCCCCCTCCCCAGCCCCACCACACACACAGTCGAGGTTTTGTGGCAAAATATTTTATTGCTGCCATCCCCAGGGTGGACCACTGGGAGTTATGAGGGTTGGAGTTTGGTGTTTCACAGCATCTTCTGAAACAGGGCAATGGCCTCATCAACCTTCCTGAGCTCTGCTTCTGTCTGCTGGAGCTGAGGACAGAAGAGGGGGTGGTGGGTGAGGAGGCCCAGGCCCAGGAGAGGAGAACCCCAAACGCCCACAAGAGCAGACGGATTAGAGTTGGAAAGATGGGTGAGGACCATGGGCAGGGAGTAGCCGGGGGCCCAGTGTGTTTGGCTGGCCTGTCTTCCCCCTAATTCTCACCAACCTCCCACTAGCAGCCTCCTCCGCCCAGACTAGAATCCTCATTCACTTCTATCAACACCCTGTTCTCTTGCACCATCTCTGGCCTCCTGGGTCCTGCCTTTTCCTGGAGTGTTCAGTTCCCAAGGACAAAGGGGCCTCAGCGCTCATATGCGCCACCCAGTGGCCCAGCCCCAGGCCCTGACCCTGGAGGTAGAGCACAGTGGTTAGGAACGCAGGCTCCGAGGCAGGCCCTTAGCCTTCGCTTGGAAAATGGTGATGCTAATACTGCCCTGCTGTGAGAGGGCTTCCGGGTAGACAGGAGTGAGAGAACCCTGCTCAGCCATCCGGGTTCTTGGCTTCCATTCTTGTTCCTTTGTGCCCCTGGTTTACCCCATGGTTCTTCCCTGGAGGGGCCCCAGGTGATCTGCTGAGCTCCCTGACTACACTGGCTCCATCCTGAGCCCAGGTACCAGCGTGTGGATGCCACATTCTGGGCAGTGGGTGGTGCGTGAGGGGTCTGGCTGGCTGGATGGTCTGCCTCCATCTTCAAATTGCTGTGTGACCCAGGGCTGTGCCCCTGCCCTGGCTGTCCTTCATGTGTAAAAGGAGGGATTCCATGGTCCCACCTGCTCTCCTGCTGGGCCAGGCAGAGCAGCTGCAGGAGGGGGTTTGATGGTGGAGGGAGCAAGAGGTGGGAAATGGGGAAGGAACTGCCCCACATGCCACACACCTTGGCTTCATCTGCCTCCTGGACTTTGAGGGGCACCTTGACAGTGTAGCCTGAGGCGGCACGGCGCTCCCGCAGACGCTGGGCCTGCCGCTGCGCCTCGTCACGCTTGGTCTGCAGTTTGCCCAGCTCCCGGGCTGGGTCTACTAGCCCCTGCAGCTGCAGGTGGACGGAGCAGCGGTCAGAGGCCAGGGCCACAGCGCAGCCCTGGGGTGCAGACGCCCCCAGCGCCAGGACGGCCACAATCCCCGCGCTGGCCAGTGTCTGCACGTAGCCCGACACCGCTGATGCCAGGGCACCTGTGGCCTCGTCAGCCACTTCCAGGAAACCTGCCGGGGGAAGGGAGACAGGTGAGGAGACAGAGACGAGGCAGCCATGCTAGACACTGGTCCCGGGGTGGGAGGGGACAGGGGAACGTGCGGGCCCAAGGCTCACAGTCAGGCCGGATCCGGGTAAGGTTGTAGTCGGCACGCAGGGAGCGCACGGCTCGAGTGATGCTCAGGGCCAGCTCGAAGGCAGCTTCTGCCTCAGGGTCCTTCCAGGAGCACTAAGGGGAGGAGAAGGGGGTGAGGAAGCTGGGGCAGCTCTGAGGAGCTCCCCGGAGCCCCCTATCCAGGCTGTACCCCGTACCTCTGAGGGCTCTGGGTAGGCAGTGACGCAGAGGCTAGGGGGAGCTTGTGGTGTCCGCCGGGGCAGCCGCTGGAACAGCTCCTCAGTCACGAAGGGCATGAAGGGTGAGAGTAGCCGCAGGCCCACGTCCAGGCAGGTGTAGAGGGTCTGGCGGGCGCACTCGGCTGCCACCTGGTCCACCCCATTCAGCACAGGCTTAAGGCACTCCTGGGGGCAGAAGGGCACAGGGTTCAGAGCTGGAGAAGGCCAAGGACCGGGAAGGGGGGCAGGCAGCTCCTCCTTACCAGGTAGACATCACAGAGCTCATAGAGCCAGAAGCTGTACTGGGCGGTGGTGACAGCCGGGAAGTCGTAGGCCTGGAAACCTTGGTTACTGAGCCTCACAGCTTCGGTCAGCCGGCTGCGGATCCAGCGGTCCACCAGACTCTCGCGGCCTCCAGGCTTACGGCGGGGGAAGGAGCCTGTCAGCCAGGGGGCACCATGTGCCCAGGAGGAGGGGCCACAACCCCATGGGAACGGGAACCACAGGGAATCTGCATTCCAGGTGGAGATGGGTCCAAAGCAACCACCACGTGCCCAGGGTAGTGGCCAAGGCCAGAAAGGGCCGGCCCTGCCACTGTGCGGGAGGACTGCAGTGCCTGAGGCTCCCCATGTCCTGTTCCCCAGCTACATGCAGGCTCCTTAGGGGCAGGGGCCGGGCTTGAGGTTGGGATGGCAAGGGTGTGACCTGCATGGGTGCTGCTCATCTCACTGCCCACAAGGCTCTCACCTCAGACGTGGGTGAGGGCACGAAACCCTTCCCAAGACCACGGAGGGCAAACTTGGTGGCGTTCCAGAGCTTGTTGCAGAAATGGCGGTACCCCAATATCCGGTTCACATCCAGGTTGATGTCACGGCCTAGGTGGAGGTGAAGCGTGAGTCCACACTGCTCTCCCTCCCGGCCCTCGGCCCTGGGCAGCGGAAAGCGGGGTGCCTCCGGGGAGGAAGAAGGATGCAGCTGAGACTGCTGTGGGGAGCCATACCCTGGGACGTGTAGGCGCATAGTCCAAACCGGAGCGCATCGGTGCCACACTCGGGGATCCCCGTCGGGAAATCTGCCTTCTGTGGGGGAAGGAAGAGTCAATGGAGGGGGAGGAATCAATAGAGGAGGAGTCAGGGAGGGGACTGTCCTAAGCCAGGCTCACCCGCCTTCTGCCTACACGCCAGCCACCAGCCCACCCCTCTATCTGCCCCCGTACCTGCCCCTCTTTTGCCTTCTCCACCTCGCTGGGATCCAGGTTGCTATTCAGTAACTGGTCGTGGAGACCCTGAAGGTGAGGTGGGAGCAGTCAGGGGCCCGTGACCACCGCCCCACAGCCCTTCCCGGCCTGACCCAGCACCCAGCCCCACCTGCAGGGTGACCCCATGGATAACGTCCAGGGGGTCAATGACATTGCCTAGAGACTTGCTCATCTTCCGGCCGTGGGCGTCCCGCACGATGGCATGGAGGTAGACCTGCGAGGCCAGGGTAGGGAAGGCCCGTGAGGACGTCTCCCCACCTAGACCCCAGTGCCTCTCCCCTCACCCCTCCATCTGGTCTGTTCCTCTCTGAACCTCGGGCCCCTCAGCGGCCCCGCCAGCCCCTTCTCGTGAATCAGAAGTGCTCCCTCTTCTAGGAAGCAAGGTACAGGATTGCTTAGCAGAGCACAGGCTGGTTTGCAGCCCTACCAGCCCCCTTGGCCAGGCCCACCCACAGCTGTCCAGGTGAGGGAGGGGACTGTGGGGGTCGCGGCAGTCTCCACACCTCTTTGAAGGGCAGCTTGCCAGTGAGCTTGAGGCCGAGCATGACCATCCTGGCCACCCAGAAGAAGAGGATGTCATGGCCTGTCTCCAGCAGCGTCCCCGGGTAGAACACACTCAGATCTTCTGACTGGGGTCAGAGCAGGGCGTGAGTGATGGGGAGCCACGCACCCACACCCAAGATTCCCACCCAGCCCTGGTCTGGCCCCAGGAATGTACCTGGTTGGGCCAGCCTAGGATGGAGAAGGGGAAGAGGCCAGAGGAGAACCAGGTGTCCAGTACATCTTCATCTGAGGGAGCCAGAGGTCAGAGGTCAGAGGGGTGGAGGTGAGGATCGGCCCCCCACTGCCCCCCACCGCAAGGCCCCGCCTTGCCTTGCTGGAGACTGATCTTGTCAGGGGACACGCAGAACTCCTTGGCTGCCTTCTCCCGGGCCTCGGCCTCAGTGCGCCCGCTCACCCAGTACCGCCCGTCAGGGTCCTGCCATGCCCAGGTGGAGTGAGTACCCAAGAGGGCGCCTCTGCCTGTCCCCCCACCAAGACCCCATGCACTGAAAGCCCTCCCCCACCCCAGATGTGCCAGTCTCCAGCCCTGGCCTGATTCTCACCTCCCCTGGGGGCACGGCGGGGTCATTGACAGTGATGAAGTAGGCTGGGATGCGATGACCCCACCACAGCTGCCGGGAGATACACCAGTCCCTGAAAGTGGCAGGGGGAGGAGAGGGCATCAAGGAGGGGCGGGTGGGGCACCAGGCTGTGCCCGGCTCGGCCCCTCACCCGGTCGCCCTCCCCACATCGAGGGGCCCGACGCACCGGATGTTGTCCATCCAGGCGTGCCACGTCCGCTGATGGGCCTCCGGGAGGATGCGGAGGTCACCCCGTGTCACGGCAGCGCTGGCGGCCTGAGCCATCTCCCCACAGCGCACGTACCACTGCGGCCGCAGCAGAGGCTCCACCACGTCCTTGGAGCGGCTGCAGGTACACGTGGGTGAGGAGGCTGAGTGGGGAGCACCCCGAGGCGCCCACCCCCTGCCCTGGCCTCCGCCCTCACTTGCAAAGTGGCACCACCATGGGGTTGTCCTCAATGCCGCGGAACAGCCCCTGCTCCTTGAGCGCTGCCAGCACCGCCTTTCTGGCCTCAAACCTGGGCAGGCCCTGGAGAGGAGACAGGCTCTGTCATGGCTGTGCCAGGAGCCCCGCTGTCTCCTGACACGGCCACCTCGCCCAGGCTGTCTCACCAGGAAAGGTGGGGGCACGTTGACGAGGGCCCCGCGGGCGTCCATAATGCTGACAGCCTCCAGCCCGTGCCGCTGCCCAACCTCATAGTCATTCTGGTCGTGGGCGGGGGTGATCTTCACCGCACCTGGGGTGTACGTGGGGGTGCAGGGTCACGCAGGACTCAGTGCAGTCTCTGCTCACGTGCACCCCGCCTTTTGCCAATGGATGTGCTCTCAGACCACCCCATCCCCAACACAGTCCCCTGAGAACCGGCCCAAGTCCTGCAAGTTCAGGTGCGCCTCATGGCTCCTTCCTGTCCCCACAGGACAACCCAGAGCTTACCTGTGCCGAACTCCATGTCCACAAAGTCATCAAAGACGATGGGGAGGCTCCGAGACACAAATGGGTGGATCACGCTCTTGCCCTTCAGGTGCTGGGGACAGAAGGAGATGCCAGAAACACACAATGGGCTGGGCCCGACTCCCTCCTACGCAGGGTCCTGATTTCTTGACACCCAAACTCCATCCACAGGGCCAGAAAGCAGCCAGAGCCATGTGTTTTGAATCCAATTTTCTCAGTGCCCATCCCATCCCTACACATAGTGTGGAAGCCCTCTTCGCCCAGCATTCTTCCCCCAGCTGCGGGCAGCACCCCCACCACACCTGGTATCTGGGGTCTTTGGGATGCACAGCTACGGCCACATCTCCCAGCATCGTCTCGATCCGAGTGGTTGCCACTACCACCTCGTCGTTGCTGTCTGGGGTGACAGGAGGCCTTGTGGTCTCAGCAGTGAGCCCTTCCCGCCCCGCCCAACCCCGCCCAGGATCCTGGCGCCCCTGGCTCCTACCTGAGCCTTGGACCTTGTAAGCAAAGGAGACAAGGACCCCAAACTCCACCTTCTCTTTGTAGCCAGGCACGGAGAGCAGTGTGCGACCTGTCAGCTCCTTCTTATCCACCTATGAGACAGAGCGTAAGAAAAGAGGCCCAAGGGCTGGGGCTGGGGGTGTGTGGTGGAGATGCAGAGAGCTGGGGGGAAGGAAGGGGCACACCTCGATGTCGGAGATGGCAGAGTTGAGGGTGCAGGACCAGTTGACAAGGCGGGTGCTGCGGTAAATGATTCCCTCCTCGTGGAGCCGTACAAAGGCCTCCGTCACGGCTGCTGACAGTTTCTAGTGGGAACAGGGGAAGCCAGAGATGGGCCTGAGTGCTGAGGCAGCAGAGGCCAGTGGGACCCGGCAGCACAGAGCCCCCTGCCAGCACACAGACCCCTTTAAGGGCTGGAGGGGAGAAGTGCTTTTCTTGAGCAGGGAGAGGGGACTATGGGAACACACAGATAGGAAACTGTTGATATGGCAGGGAAGTCACTCAGTTAGGAACAGGGGTTAGTGCAGAGTCCTAGGGGTGCAAGCTCGGGGGAGGGGGAGGCCCCTCAGGTGCCACCTGAAGGAGTTTGAGCTCCTATAGGGAGCGACAGGGAACACAAAGGGCCGTGACATGGGGCAGAAAGTGGCATTTGCAGCTGAGCCCTAGTGGTTTCCTACGAGTGGACCACCTGCTGGGGGAGGGCCCCCCACGTGTGCGCTCTTCTGTGGGGAGCTTCCCCCTCCCACCCCAGCCCCGAGACCCCTCCTACTCCTACTTACAGGATCCATGGTGAAACAGGCTCGATTCCAGTCCAAGGAGCTGCCAAGCTTCTTCAGCTGGTGGTAAATCCGGTCACCTTTCCTGGGAGTGGACAGACAGACCAGGGTCAGCAATGGGGTCTGGGCTGGCGGGTGACATCAGGTAGCTAAAGGGGCAGAAGGTGGGGGTCACTCATTGCTCTGAGATGGACCTGGGCCCTGGGCCCCCATGACCCTCAGCCTCTGTGGGCGGGTCTGACCCTGCAGCCAGGGTCGTGGGGCTGCGATGCCAGCAGGGACTTGGCACTCACTCCTCCTTCCACTTCCAGACCTCCTGCAGGAAAGCCTCTCGCCCCAGCTGGTGCCGACTCAGCCCCTGCTCGCGCCAGAGTTTCTTCTCCACCACCACCTGGGTGGCAATGCCCGCGTGGTCACAGCCAGGGTTCCACAGGGTGGTCTCTCCGCGCATGCGGTGCCTGCAGGGAGCATGGAGAAGCAGAGGTGAGCGAGTGGTGGAGCTGCCCCGAGGGAAGCAGGGACTCCAGACAGGAGGTCGATGGACTCAGGAAAGGAAGGGGTGGTGGATTAGAACTCTCCCCTTACTAAAATCGTCAGGGAGAGATGCGTGAGGACAGCCCAGGCAATTTGGCAAAAACAACTAAGAGGAGGCTCCTGCCCAACTAGATAGCAAAACATATCAGAGAGCTATGATCATTAAAACAAGCTTCCACAGGAACCAGGAACAAAGTTACCGATTAAGGAAACAAAACAGTGACTGGAAACAGATCTAAGCATATTTAGTATTTGTTAAGGGTGGCATTTCATGTCAGTGGAGAAAGGACAAACTGTTCAATAAATTTGTTGGAGACTGTAGCTAATTTGATTGGAAAATTGTCCTACTTCCCCATAGTCACAAAAATAATTTTATTTTAAAGTCTAAATTGTTTTTTTTTAAAAAACCCTTCAACTTAAGAAAACAAAACTATGAGAAAGAGCATTAGAAAATGGTATCATTTCCAAAAATAAGAAAATAACAGGTGATCGTGTTTATAACTTTGAGGCAGGGGAGGCTTTCTTTAACAAGATAGTGAAGAGTAAATCAAAGAACACTGGTAAACTTAACTAGGTTCACTGTATTTGTACATGATTTTCAATGACTCACCTAACTACATTATATTCATTTCTGTATTGATCTCTTTACCCCCACTAGGTTTAGAGTTCCTTGGGGACAGGACTGCAGCAACTCCTTCCTCATACAGACCACAGATATTTCTTATATGCTGTAACGAATATGGACACTTTCTGACATTTTCAATATATTGTTGTTTAGTCGCTAAGTCATGTCTAATTCTTTGTGACCCCATGGACTATAGCCCACCAGGCTCCACTGGCCATGGGATTTCCTAGGCAAAAATATTGGAGTGGTTTGCCATTTCCTTCTCCGGGGATCTTCCTGACCCAGGGATCGAACCTGTGTCTCTTGCATTGCCAGGTGGATTCGTTATCACTGAGCCACCTGGGAATCCCCTGGGTACATGAATATGTAAGTAAATAGGAAAGGTCTTGAAAGACACACATCACAATGATAATAGTGGCTAATTCTTAGGAAGGAGTGAATCTGGAGGAAGGTGGTCAAGGAAACTTGAAGTTTTAAATTTCTTACAAGAAAATATTCACATTATTTCTTTCTAAATTCAAAATAATGTTATTTTTAGTGGCATGAGAAGAGAGTTTACAAGTGTAAGTGCTGGTTACTTGACCAGAAGATGATGCTAAGTCATCAGATGGGAACGACCTAGAAGCAAATGTAGCACCACCAGGGGGCAGAGGTGAGAGCCCCAGTCAGCAAAGAAGGGAGCCAAGGAGCAGGAGCCAGAAGGCAGAGGGAAGCCAGAGGAGAGGACAGGAGCTCACCAGCGGGTCAGGGAGTCCTGGATGGCGTTGGTGAGCGCATGGCCCAGGTGCAGGGAGCCTGTCACGTTGGGGGGTGGGATGCACATCATGAAGATGCCCCGGGGGTTTGGTGCTGACACGCTGGAACGCTGATGGGGAGGAAGATGGGTGCTTGCTAAGGCCTCGTGTCACCTCTTCCATGGCCTGGCCCCTTCCTGGGCCATGGATCCTTCAGCCCTGTCCCTCCCTGCCCCCATCCCCTCCAGGCCTGGGCGGCAGTGTCCACTCACCCCATACTCAGGCCTGAAGAAGCCCTGCTGCTCCCACCAAGGGTACCAGGCAGCCTCCACGTACTGAGGGCTGTAGGAGTCAGGCATGGTGCCACTGACATCTGAGGGAGAAGGGCAGGGTCAGAGCCGAGGCTGGGAGCAGCTGGGAAAGGGATGAGGGGCCGGCAGAGGACATGGGCCTCCCTAAGCAAAGTAGTGGGAGCAAGGACAGAGGAAACAGGATACAAAGAAAAAAGGAGGGTGGGGTGAAGAGTGGGGGGGTCTCTCTTCCCTCCTTTCTTTATTATTTTTTTTTTCCCCTCCTTTCTTTTAGTACCTTTCTTTTCCCCAGGTGGGGTCGGGAGATCGTAGGTAATGACCCCAGGATCCCGTTTCTCCCTCTTCTCTGGTTTTGGTTTCTTCTGTTTGGGAGGGAAAGGATATAGGCCTAGATACCAGCCACTCACCATGGCACCAACCCTCCATCCTGCTCCACCCTCAGCCTCTCACCTCCCCAGGGGGTGGCTGCTGCTGTTGGACTTTCTGCTTCTGCTGGAATTTCTCTAGTTTTTCCCGTTTCTTTGCCTCTTTCTTGAGTTGAGCAGCCGTTTTGGGGGTGCAGGGACCTCAGAGCCTGGAAAGAGGCACAGAAATGTAGACCTGTCCCTGCAGGTCTGTGAACAGCGCTGTTCACAGGGCTACCATGTCTCAGATGGCCTATTTAACTCCCCAAAGACTCCCCCATGTTGACCTCCCACCTAGCATCCCCCAGCTCCTGTCCCATTGATTCTGCTATTCCTGAGAGAAAACAAAATGAGCAAGGGCCCAGAGGAACCCCCTCCCCACCCACTCCATCTTTCCTCACCTGGCTGTTGGGAGAGAGACCTGGCCCCTGAATACAGAACCACTTCTCCCAGTACGGCCCGGAATTCTGGCTGCTGAACACATGTGATAAACCAGCGAGTCACATTACCCCAGATCCGGCGGGCAGAGGGGTCCAGGACCTGCAGTGGGGGGAAGAAATGAATTATCCTTAGTCACCCTGTAGTGAGGTCCGAGGGAACCTGTCCTCATTCTTCCCCATTGACTCACATAACGGAAAGGCAGCAGCAAGGCTGTGACAGCTGCCAGGTCAGCCAGAGTTGGGGCCTCCCCGGCCAGGTAGGTATGCAGTCGAAGCCATTCTTCCAAGGGGCTCAGGGCTCTGCCCAGGGCCGCCAGTGCAGCCTAGTGGGAAGGCGAAGAGGTATGAGATAATGCTTGGCCCATCTCAGTCCCCACCCCCATGCAATCCATTTGGGCCTCCTTCCATTCCCACAGATCACCAGTTTCTTCTTCACTGAAAAGATCATAATAAAAATTCTTCCCACTCATTCAATAAATGCCTACCGAAAACTTTTTTGGGGGGCTGGGTCACAGGGCATGTGGGATTCCTTGACCAGGGATCCAACCATGCCCCCTGCAGGGGAAGCACAGAGTATGTTAATCACTGGACTGCCAGGGAAGTCCCCCTACTGAACACTTATTATACGTCAGCTGCAATATACTAAGCACAAGAGGCTAAAGATTACATGAGGCAACATGGTAACTGCTTCAGCAAATATGTATTAAGTACCTCCTGCATGCCAGGCACTTATCTAATGAACAGGGAGGCGGTTTGAACAGATGGAGTCCATGACCTGTTGGAGCTTACATTCTAGTTGGGGGCGGGGGGGCGGTGACAATAAATGTGCAAATATATAATGCATTACCCTATTGTTCTCCTTAAAAGCCCTGAAAAAACAATAAATGAGGCTGAGGAGGAGAGAGAATCCCAGAGGGGGAGCCCTCTATTTCGATAGTAGTCAGGATATGAGAGGGTAAGTCAGGATCTAAGTCATATATTCATTTCATTCATTCATTTGTTCAAAAACTATTAAGTATCCACCATAGGCCCAATACTCTGCAAGGAGGTGGTGTTATTAGGCCTTGTAAAGCACAGCTCCATTCAGGAAGAATTTACATTGATAATCTGGTGTGATTCTCTCTCCTTTCCCCTGCTTTCCTTCTTCATTTCTTTTCTCCTTTGTCTTCTTCCAGCAACTGTCTTCTCTGACTGCCTCTCCTCACCTCTTCTTCACCCAGTCTTTTCCTACAACTCATAGTAACCTCTAACTAACCTCCTCAGTTTCAGATTCACCAAACTCAGAGACTTTTAAAGCACCTGGCACTAGATTATGTGCTCTGCACACATCTTTTAACCTTCTCAACATGTTCTCAATTTTCATTTTCATAGACAAAAGACCAAGGCTCAGAGAGTTTAACCTGCCCAAAGTTACCATACCAGGTGGCAACCCGGGATATGATCAGTCTTTTTCAACGTCTGATACGCTATCTTCCTGGCTCACCATCCATTCCGAGTTTTGCTTTCTTCTAAATTTCCCCCTCCCACTTTGCGCTGCTTCTCACCTGAGGGTCTTGGGCCGAGCTTCGGAGTCCCAAGGCCGGCAGCGTAGCCCCACAGGCAGCTGGTATTAGCTCGGTGTCAGCGTAACTGACCCACTGTTGGACCAGGACGGCTGCCCGACTACCCCCGGACCCCCAGGCCTGCTGGCCACAGCAGCTGGGACACAGCCGTGGCCCCCCACACCCAGAGCCCACCGGGACCCTGTTCCAGGGCTGGCAGACGGGGTGGAGGAAAAGGAGTCCTGCTGGCGGGGGGCGGCTGGAGACAGACGCGGGGGTGGGCTCCTCCCCATCCCGGACCCTCCCCAGCTTCCCCGTAGCGAGCAGCTATGAGGGCTCGGAGGCTGGGGAAGGCATCGGGGTGAGGAGAGACGTACAGAATGGACATGGTTACGCGGGATGTCCGAACGCGGTAGAAAAACCCTAAGGAGAAAGAGAGACAGGGTAAGACCGAGGCATCTAGGACTAAGTATGACTGGGCCTCAAGAGCCGAGGACCCAGTTCTCGGAGTGGCAGTGACAGTGGGGAACTAACTTCCCGTGACCGCGGGCCCTCGGGGAGTGTGGGAAGCTCGGAGGAGCCCCTTGGCTGCCGTGGGACGCGGGTTCGGGCTGCATGTACGTACTGGAGGGAGGTGGTCACACTGAGCCGGACATCCACCTCATAGCCGGGCGCCGGCCGAAGCTGGACTGGCCTGGTGGCTGCGGCCGAGGAATCCGGCGACCAGGGACGGCGGGCGGTTCTCCGGGCGACCCTAGCTCCCTGCGACAGCCGCCCGGGCCGTCGGCGCCCACGTGTCCCCCCCTTTGTGACTGCGAGCGTTTCCGGGCCCGCGGGTCCTGGCGCGGGCGACCGTGCCCCGCCTGCGTGTGCGGGCGCGGTCCTGCTGCACCCTGGCCTGGGGGCGGTCACGCCGCCCGCTGCAGATCGCGCTCCTGAGGAATGGCGCGGGGCGTGGGCACGGGGGTGGCGGGAGGAGGACGCCCCCGGGAACCGCGACCCCGTCAGGCGCCGCCGCGGACACCCCGCGCGGGTCCTCGGCCGGGAGGGAGGGCGGCGCCGAGCGGACAGCCGGGGAAGCGGCTGGGAGAGCGCTACCCGATGCAGACGGCGCCCGGGACCGGGGTCCATTCGACCAAAGGCCCCGGCGTGCAGGTTCCCCGCCTCCTAACCTCCCGGGCCTCACTTCCTCCTCTGTGGGAAGAGGGAGTCACGCTGGAGAGCCTCTAAGGTCCCCTCATGCTGAGAACTCTTACCTGTAGCGGGAACTCTTATTTGCTAACTGCGTGTGTTCAATGCCAGCAACTCTCCACAGCAAAAATTGTCATTTGTTTATATTTATCTACAATAGATATGGGGGGAAAGTGTACTGATTTGGGGGGCTTGAGGAAGAAATCCAGCAGCATCAAACGCACTTTTGCTGTCTCATTAACTTTCATATTAATGGAAGGACAGCAAGCACTGTAGATACACTTATATAAGACCAACATAGATAAGACCGGGGATCGATTTCATCCAGAACTTGGAAGGAGAATGGAGAGCAAATGAGTTCGAGGATCTTTCTCTCGTGACTAAAAGGGAACCTGTTAACCCTCCCTTTGTTACCTCCCTTCCCCCCTCAAAAACTTATTTCCTCCAAGAGCAGGGAAGGCCCGCCCACACTGGGAGAAGTAGGAGTCACATACGAAATTAGAAAAAGAAAGCAGTAAGACTGATGCCAATGTTCAGAAAACACGGCATAGTCCAGTTGGGGTAATGCTATGGTTTATACCAGGAGTAGTAGCGGATAATGCTGGGGTAATTGAGCGTAACAGGGCTTGGACGAATTAAGCGCGCCTTTCCCACCCACTCTCCAGCCCCCTTCCCAAAGCGCACACAGAACCAGAACTCGAATTTGCTTCATAAATTTTATTCCCGATGCGGGATAGATTCCTTCCCTCCCCACAATAAATCACGTGCCACCCTGGAGAGATTTGACAGATTCTCCCACCACCTCCAGGGAAGAAGAGAAAGGCAGGTGCTGGAGACAGGGAAGGCTTCTCAGTTCCTCAGCCTACTCAACAGAGGACAGCCGCTCCCCATTATTAGCCCTCTCATCCACATTCTTTAAAAAAAAAAAAAAAAGCTTTTGCTATCAAAAAAACAAACAACACCTCAAGAAGTATGGGAGGGAGGCCTCCGGGCTGGGAAATGATGTTAAGGGTCACCAATGGAGGGGAAGGGAGGAGGAACTATCATTGCTTCTGCTGCAAGGCCTCCTTCCTTGCTGCATCTTGTAGCAACTGTGTGTCGACTTCATCTGCTGGCAACTGCACATACCGAACCACTGAGCCACGGATGAAGCAGTTCTTCACTGATAACTAGACAAAGATAGGCAAATGTGAAAACATCCTTAAAAAATGCCCTCTATCCAGCCAGGGACCCCCTGCTTTCTTTGAGAGGCATTCCTCTTCTCTATCCACAACTCACCATGTGAGGGTATTTCTCAGGGTCTGTGACACTGATGTCAGTTAGTTTGATGTTGAGATACTAAGAAAAGATGAACACCATCATTAAAACTAGAGACAAGATGAAAGTACCCAGCTCTCAAGCTCTCCCGTATCCTTCCCCAAGACCCCATTCAGGGCCCTTATAATCTCACCTGATCCACAGAATGGAGGGTTCCACAGATGCTGTTATGGGCAAAGAGAGGGTAAAACCAAATTAATTTATACCAAAGTCAACACAGAGGTGACTTCAGAGCAGGGGATAAGAACATGGTTGGGGGAAGTAAAGGACTGGAAGAAACCAGAAAAGGTACAACCAGAAAGGGGCATGACTAAGCTCTGGAGTACGCAAGAAAGTGCTTCCAGAGCAGTGTGTTATTTTAGACCTCACATCTCTTCTCCCTAAACCAACTCACTCTTGTGCTGCCATCAAACAATTGTTATGTGCCAGACCTGTATTCTCCATAGTATTTGTAATCTTTACAGCCATTTCATTAGGTAGCTATTATGAAACATCCAGGGGCCCAGAAACATTTTGTAACTTGGCCAAGTTTAGAACAAGGACTTTGATCCAGGCCTGTCTGACCCCCCAAATCATCAGTTCTTTTCAAATACTACTGCTTTGGAACCAGAGCCCCATATGTAATGTATATAAATCAACAAACTAGCAGTGTTCTTGATGATGTAGGCACAAGGGATGTCCTCTCCCTCAATCCATGAGCCCCCTGCAACGTTAAAGAGGAATGCCATCTAAATACCAGTGCTTCAAGCCAGACTCTCTCCCAATCCTTTAATTTCTGCTCATGGTTTCAACACTCTCACAACCTCAAACCCTGTAAATCGAGGACCCTTCATGTCCTACAAATCTCCATTGTTTGCTGATGTCTAACATTTCTGCAATTTCTATAATTCTCTTTGACAAACCAAGGTCTAATGACATTACAGTTCAATCCACGCTAGCCTCCAGCCTGGCTGCCTTCATCCTAACCATCCTGCATGTCACTCCCAGATTCTAAGTTCCTTAGAACCTGTTTCTCAAACACTAATGTGCACGCAAAGATTCCAAGAATCTATGACAAAAGGGGAAACATAAGCTAGTGTAGTATGTGTATAGTGTGGTAAAGGTTGTCAATAGTTTTTTCTGTAAGAATAACTGCTCTTTAATTGCCTTTTTGTATTTAAAAATTGTTAATAGTTTTTAAAACATCCTTATCTTGCCAAAATTCAAGTTGTCGGTTCTCTGTTGGACCCTAGTTTTTGTAAAATTCTAAGTATTTGAAATCCAGTCAGACCAACTGCCTCAGTGGTGATTTCCCCATATTCCTGGATGCTTAAAAAAAAAAAAAACCCTTTGATGGTGCCCTATCACCTACTGCAGCTGTGAAATAACTTTCAGGAATGGCATAAAGTGGTAACTTTTCTTCAGTCCCTTTAGAATGAGATACTTGGCACAAAAGTGGTCTGACACCCAGCATGAGAGAAAGAGCACTTCTCCCAACCCAATGGATTACCTTTGAATCTTTTAAGTCCTTGCTTTAGGGTCTGAGGCTATAACAACAGTTATTCTTGCCATTTGCAAAACCCAGGAAGAAAAAAAGAGGAAAATAAAAAACAAGTCATCTTACAGAAGTGATGAAAGTAGTTGTGGTTTTCCACACTTGTCTCTCTACATGGACCCAATTTATATGCCATCAATATCATATGCATTGCAGGTACCATAGATCAGAAATCTCTGACCTAAAAGGCAAATAAATCCCTTGCTTCACCATTCCACCATGTCAATGTTTCCCCCACTAAGAAATTACCTCACATAGAAATGTAGAAGAAACTGCTAGGGAGAGAATACATTGACTCAAACTTTCTAAAGGACAGTCAGGTAGTATGTTTTGATATTTAAAATGTACATTTCATTCAAAGGATTCTTTTTTTCTTCTAATGAAATGAGATGTATACAAAGATTTATGCTTGAGGATGTTCAGGGCAAAATCACTTGTAAAAACGAAGAACTGGGAACAGCCTAAGTGTCCAGCAGCAAGGTTTTGCTTAAATCAGTTCTAGCCAGCTTAGAAAAATGCTATTCAGACATTAACAACGTTAAACATCAACTTTATTGACATGGAAAATACCCACAACATACTGTTAAGTGAAAAGCAAGTTTCACAACTGCATAGAGACTACGACCCTGTTTTTAATTTAAAAAGAGGTGAAATCAAAGTTTCTCAGTTATGTCTGACTCTTTGCGACCCCATGGACTATAAAGTCCGTGGAATTCTCCAGGCCAGAATACCAGAGTGGGTAGCCTTTCCCTTCTCCAGGGGATCTTCCCAACCCAGGGATCAAACCCAGGTTTCCTGCATTGCAGGCGGATTCTTTACCAGCTGAGCCACAAGGGAAGCCCAAGAATACTAGAGTGGGTAGCCTATCCCTGCTCCAGTGGATCTTCCTGACCCAGGATCTTCTGCATTCCAGGTGGATTCTTTACCAACTGAGCTATCAGGGAAGCCCATTAAAAACGTATGGGGGTGGGGGGGGCAGATAATGGAATTTAAGTAAGTTCTGATTTTGTCTTTTACTAGTTGTGTAGACCTAACAATTAATTAACCAAGTTTCTTAATCTATCCAACCTTCAGTTTCCTCATGTGTAAAACAGCAACAATAGTGTATGCCATGTAGAGATGTTCTGAAAATAAAATGAGTTAAACAATTTATTCAGGCCTGTGTTAGACATTAGGTACACAGTGGTAAGCTGTGTACCTAATGGTCTTGGCCCTGTAGGAAAGACGGTTCCTAAACAGTTAATACATTTCTATGAAATCACAATTTGAGAAGCACCCACTAGCAAGGAAAAAGACTTTGTAACAGAAGGGTGTACTTGGCTAGAACCAGGAAAGTCCAGGGATATAGCGTTTAATCCAAGTCCTGAGAGATGATTAGAAGCTAAGGATACAAGGGGACAGGGGATGTAAAACAGTACAGACAGAAGGAGCTGCACTGGTCTCCTGTGTATCTTTTATATTTTCTTCAACAAAAGCGAGATTATGCCACATATACAGTACTGCAATAGCTTTTCCTATTGGTATCTCATTTCTATGTAACAGCTATATTATATGGAAATACCACAATCGAACCCATTCCCTAATTATGGCTATTGCCCCCCCAACTTGTGTCTATTACACACACACACAAATCTACCAACATCTTTCTACATACATCGTTACTTGTGGAACTGATACTTCGATTTCTAGAAGTTGGGTCTGCCCTGTCTTCTCTCTGGTACTTACTACTTATATATTTCTTTATATTGTTTTCCAATACATGATACAACTCCCCAGCTAATCTGTAAATTTAAGGCACAAGTCGTTTCTTCCTTTTGTATCTCTCCCACCTTGCCTAGTGCTCAAATACTCGTCAAGTTAAACAGGTTCCAGGGCGCTTGGCACATCCACCCCCTACAAACTTGTGGGAACAAGTACCTACCTCAGGTCATTCTTGAGTTCCACGACCACATCCTTGCCGACAAGGGACTTGAAAAAGGAATAGAAGAGCTATTGGGCGAGAGGGGGAAAACCATCATATGGGAAGGGACATAGTAAAGAGGTGTGAATCCCTGCCAGTATTACCAAACATTGGCATTGGGATCCCGCCACATCTCTGGCAGTTCTCTAAACTTCACATGAAGGAATACTTCACAGGAATACACAGGAAGGAATACTCGAATGAACAGCTGCAGCCCTGACGATGATGCACACTACGAGCCCCTGACATAAAGCCCCAGAGTCATCTGCCCTGCACACGTCGGGTCTGCCTCAATGGACTATCTCTCCTGGGGTCCTGCCCACTCCTCCTAGAGAATTGTACAAAGTATTCCACCCGCTCCTTCTCGGAGCCTGGTCTCCGTCAGGGAAATGCTCTTTGAGATCTACAGTCCCTGCTGACTCCCTCATAGGGGGTAAAAAAATTCCGTTTGCTTCCAAGTCTCTTCTCAAAGAAGTTGAGGTGCAGAAACCAATAATGGAGGGAAAAATCTAGGGCCCAACGCCAGCCCAGAGGAACAAAGCCTCCAAAGGGACGCCCACCCTGCCCCGAACCATCCCAACCGCCCGCGCTCCCCAAGGGCGCCCCCTTGTGACGTCACGGTACCTACCATGGTGCTTGCTCTCCGCCGGACCGGGAAGGCGCGGGCCGGGTGCCGTGGGCCGGAGGCCTGGCGGGAATTGGATCGCGAGCCCGCGCGTGGGGCGGGGTGGGGTCGCGCAGGCGCAGCGGGGTGGCACAGCGGAGAGCTCCGAGTGATGGAGGAGAGCGAACGGCTGGCTTGCCGCTCAGGGGGAGCCGGCCGGGTAAAACTGACGAAAAAGCCAAAGCCGGGAGAGGGGCGGGGCTTCCCGCCTTCCGACTTCCTCCCGGAGGGGCGAGCGCCCACCGCGCAGGCGCGGGCCCCAACTGCGCCAGGAGGGTCGAAAAGGCTTGGCTCACCGCCTCTTAGGTTTTTATTCCTTTCTATGACAATAAATTCACTTCCAGCCCGATTTGCTCTTACCCTAAAGACACTTCCTATTGCAGACTGACTGCCGGGGAGCTTGTGAAAATCCATGATGATTTGTACACTTTTCTCTGCATGCTACACTTGGGTAACAACAGCAACAAAAAAAAGATCAAGAGCCTGTACGCCAGCAAATCTTGATTTTATCAAAGGTTCCCAATAAACACATTACTCTCAGTCCACATTTCTTTTATACTTTGCCTACGGCTGTCCTATAAAGGACTGAGTAAAACAGAACACACTGGATCGGGGATAAAAATACCCATTCTAATATTTCATTTCCAAATATTTCCCTCTCAAACACAAAGGGACACAAATGCAGTAAATGCAGTTAAACATACTTATATCATGTTCCCCCAGGCTTGATAAGTATGCAAAATTATGACACAATAGGGGAAGGTATTTTTTAAGGAATAAGCTCATCATAAGTTTTTCACTTCTCTTCTTGCATAAAAGTACACATTTGTTAGTAAGTTTTTTAAGAAATATATTCAGCAAGTAAAGGACTGTAATATTGAGTGCCCAGGGGCTGGATCTCCTAGGCCCCACCTATGAGTGACATCAGGACAAGAAGCAGAAGTTCCGGTCCTTGCCCCAACTCCCCAGCTTAACCTGAAACACCTAAATCAGTCAATTATTTAAAAGCGGTCTCTAAATTAGCAGCTACTCTAACTGGGGAGAAGGCAATGACAACCCACTCCAATACTCTTGCCTGGAAAATCCCATGGATGGAGGAGCCTGGTAGGCTCAGAGTCGGGCCCGACTGAAGCGACTTAGCAGCAGCAGCAGCACTCTAACTGGGGCTAAAGGTTAAAGGTGCCTGATAATCAAAAAATTTTTTCCTTCTTCAATCAGCTCATGAAAACTCAAATACTTCGCCCTTACCAGCTTAATCATTCACAATTAGCTCACAAACAGACCACACGTGGTCACTCCACACACTCTGCCTTTCCCTACTTTACAAGATACACTCATAATCTAAAAATACCACAAGTAATTTGCTTTAGGAACAAATTTACTGAGGGACAAATAACCATCCACACAGGAAAAAGGAAGTTGGGAAGGCTGGAAATAAATAACAGACATTCAAATTCTTCAAATGGTTCCGAGAGGTGCCTAGTTTTCCTAAGAGTCTCATTCCAGAGTCAGAAATTTGTTGGAATGTGTCAGAAAATTATTGGAGTGTGAAAAGATGGTATATGAGACTCCTCCATCAGAATCCAAAAGAGATGATCACTTACATTCAGGTCCAGTCAATTCAGGAATCATAACCATGTTTGAAGATGAGGGCAACAAAATTCATCTTAGAGGCACCCTAGAACCGTCCAGCTCCACATAAGATTAATCTACTTCTTCAATTGTGGGGCCTGTTGCAGCCCTTCCAGGTGTATACCCTGTTCCACAGGAAGGCCCAGTGCATCCTCCCTGATAGAGTTTTGTGATGATTGGGTTACACACTTGCTCCAATTCCTTTCTCTTATGATCAAACTCATCTTTCTCAGCCAGTTGATTGGCCTCCAGCCACAAAAGGACCTCATTGCATTTACTCAGTATTTTCTTTTTATCAGACTCACTAATCTTGCCCTGTAGGCCTTCATCACTCACAGCACTCTTCATGTTAAAAGCATAGGATTCTAAGGCATTTTTTGCAGCAATTTTCTCTCTCTGGACCTCATCCTCAGCTTTGTATTTTTCAGCATCCAGAACCATGCGCTCGATCTCTTCCTTGCTCAGCCGGCCCTTGTCATTGGTAATGGTGATCTTGTTGGCCTTGCCTGTGCTCTTGTCCATAGCTGTGACATTGAGAATACCATTGGCATCGATGTCAAAGGTCACCTCAATCTGAGGCACTCCCCTGGGTGCAGGAGGGATTCCAGTCAGATCAAAGCGCCCCAGCAGGTTGTTGTCCCGAGTCATGGCCCTCTCGCCCTCATACACCTGGATCAGCACGCCCGGCTGATTGTCTGAATAGGTGGTGAAAATCTGTGTCTGCTTTGTGGGGATGGTGGAGTTGCGCTTGATTAATACAGTCATGACTCCCCCTGCAGTCTCCAACCCTAAAGACAGGGGAGCCACGTCCAACAAAAGCAGGTCCTGTACCTTTTCAGACTTATCCCCCATCAAAATGGCTGCCTGAACTGCAGCCCCATAGGCAACTGCCTCATCGGGGTTGATGCTCTTGTTGAGATCACGACCATTAAAGTAGTCCTGCAACAGCCTCTGAACCTTAGGGATTCGCGTAGAGCCCCCTACTAAGACAATGTCATGGATTTTAGCTTTATCCATCTTGGCATCCCGAAGAGCCTTCTCCACAGGCTCCAGGGTGCCCCTAAACAGGTCTGCACACAACTCTTCAAACCGGGCTCTGGTGATGGATGTGTAGAAGTCAATGCCTTCATAAAGTGAGTCAATTTCCAAGTTGGCCTGGGTGCTAGATGACAGGGTCCTCTTGGCCCTTTCGCAGGCAGTGCGCAACCGCCTCACAGCCCGCTTGTTCTGGCTGATGTCCTTCTTATGTTTCCTCTTGAACTCTTCCACAAAGTGGCTCACAAGCCTGTTGTCAAAATCCTCTCCACCCAAGTGGGTGTCCCCAGCTGTGGCCTTAACCTCAAAAATCCCATCATCTATGGTCAGGACGGACACATCAAATGTGCCTCCACCCAGATCAAAGATCAAGACATGTCGCTCTCCCTGACCTGCTTTATCTAAGCCATAGGCAATGGCAGCAGCAGTGGGTTCATTGATAATTCTTAGCACATTGAGACCTGCGATAACACCCGCATCCTTGGTGGCCTGGCGTTGAGAGTCATTGAAGTAGGCTGGCACAGTGATCACAGCATTGGTGACAGTGTAGCCCAAAAAAGCCTCAGCAGTCTCCTTCATCTTAGTTAGTACCATAGAAGAGATTTCTTCAGGATAAAAAGCTTTCTTTTCCCCTTTGTAGGACACCATTACCTTGGGCTTGCCTCCTTCATTGATTACTTGGAAAGGCCAAAGTTTCATATCTGATTGCACGACAGGATCATTAAATTTTCTGCCTATCAGACGTTTGGCATCAAAGACAGTGTTCTGGGGATTCATGGCTACCTGGTTCTTGGCTGCATCGCCGATGAGCCGCTCAGTATCAGTGAAGGCCACGTAGCTGGGGGTGGTGCGGTTGCCCTGGTCGTTGGCGATGATCTCCACCTTGCCGTGTTGGAACACCCCCACACAGGAGTAGGTGGTGCCCAGGTCGATGCCGATGGCTGTTCCCTTAGCTGCAGCCATGGTTTTCCTAGGCCTGTGGGAAAAGAATGAGATAAAAGTTTTTCAGTGAGAACATTTTTTTATTTTCTTTAAATTTTTATTTATTTTTAACTGTGGTAAAACACACACAACATAAAATTTACCCTCTTAACCAATTTTTGGCATACAATTCAGAAGTAAGTCCACTCACATTGTTGGTCAACGAATGTCCAGAATTTTTATCTTGCAAAACAAATTTTATACCCATTAAACAACTCATTTCCCCTCTTCTCCCAACCCTTGGACCACCACTAGTCTACATTTTTTTTTTTTTTTGGCCTACTTTTTGTCTCTCAGAATTTGACTCTTCTAAGTACCTCACATGAGTGAAATTATACACTATTTTTCTTTTTGTGACTGGCTTACCTACCATAATATCTTAAAAATTCATCTACTTTACAGCATATGTCATAATTTCTTGCATCTTTACAGCTGAATAACTTTTTCTGTATGTATATACCACATTTGTTTATTCATTCTTTCTGTGGCACTTAAGTGGTTTCCATTTTATGGCTATTATGAATAATCCTGCCATATAATCCCTGTACAAATATCTCTTCCAAACAAGGTTTTTGGACAAGACAGAAAAACTCCTAGCTAACAGGAATGAAGAGGGAGGGCAGTGGCATATTGATTTCAATTCCTCACAGGGCCTGACTCCACTGTCCTGTGTCTGTGATAGCTTACTCCTTGAAGGAAAGTTATGACCAACCTAGATAGCATATTCAAAAGCAGAGACATTACTTTGCCAACAAAGGTCCATCTAGTCAAGGCCATGGTTTTTCCTGTGGTCATGTATGGATGTGAGAGTTGGACTGTGAAGAAGGCTGAGTGCCGAAGAATTGATGCTTTTGAACTGTGGTGTTGGAGAAGACTCTTCAGAGTCCCTTGGACTGCAAGGAGATCCAACCAGTCCATTCTGAAGGAGATCAGCCCTGGGATTTCTTTGGAAGGAATGATGCTAAAGCTGAAACTCCAGTACTTTGGCCACCTCATGCGAAGAGTTGACTCATTGGAAGACTCTGATGCTGGGAGGGATTGGGGGCAGGAGAAGGGGACAACAGAGGATGAGATGGCTGGATGGCATCACTGACTCGATGGATGTGGGTCTGAGTGAACTCCAGGAGTTGGTGATGGACAGGGGGCGAGTCATGGGGTCGCAAAGAGTAGGACACGACTGAATGAACTGAACTGAATATGGTACAAGTCTCCTGCTGAACTAATTATTTTAAGTTCTAGTCTCCTCAAGAGACATCACTCTCCACAAGTGGGTTTAGCAACCCTGTCGGTCGTCTTTTACCCTCTATTAGGGATTGTTGAGATTTCGGCCAGTCTGAAGAATGCCGCTAAGAACCCAATCAAGCCCTCATGAGTTTTCTCAGGTAAGGTGGTGCTCTCTAAGACTTTCTCTAATCTTCTCAAAAACAGAACTCCTGTTATCTGGAGACAATAACCTACCAGCTCCTTCACTTTTTTTTTGGTAGCTCTAAGCAATCCAGCCACGTTTGCGGCCCTTAAAGGATGCCCCTTCCCTGACTAACCAATGCCCCCATACCTATATTTAAACAAACTAGAGAAGTTTCCAATACCTCCTCAAACCAGGATCTACTAGTCTTGCCTATTCCCAGCCCATTCCAGTCACAGCACTTGTGACTCACCTAGTGTCCCGCCGCCTTCGATCCAGTTTGATACGGTTCGGATGGGGAGCCCCTATAACTTGGGGCTCCTTCAATAGCCAAACTGCGCAGGCGGTGTCCCCCCACCCCCCACCCGCCCCGCCCTGCGACTTTGAGCTGGGTCCAGACCTAGCATCCTAATTCTCTACTAGCCCGTGAGGTCAGAGGCAGCACCTCCATTGTAACGCGACTAGAGCAGGGCGGCGTCAACACCACCGCCCGAAGTCCCGACCCACCAGCCCCTCCTACCGCTTCCCCTCCCATTACCCCTTTCCGAGACAGTGCCAACCAGCAAGTCCCAGAAGAGTCTGGAGAGTTCTGGGAGGAGTGGCATCCAGGGCGCCGATTGGTCCCAGAAAGCCAGGGGGCAGGACTTGAGGCGAAACCCCTGGAATATTCCCGACCTGGCAGCCCCACTGAACTCGGTCATTGGCTGACGAGGGAAAAGGCGGGGCTTGATGAAGAATTATAAACACAGAGCCGCCCGAGGAGAAACAGCAGCCTGGAGAGAGCTGATAAAACTTGCGGCTTAGTCCGTGAGAACAGCTTCCGCAGACCCGCTATCTCCAAGGACCGCCCCGAGGGGCACCAGAGCTTCACGTCGTTGATCCTGTGGGCCGTTTTCAGGTTTGAAGCTTATCTCGGAGCCGAAAAGGCAGGGCACCGGCATGGCGAAAAACATGGCTATCGGCATCGACCTGGGCACCACCTACTCCTGCGTAGGGGTGTTCCAGCACGGCAAGGTGGAGATCATCGCCAACGACCAGGGCAACCGCACCACCCCCAGCTACGTGGCCTTCACCGATACCGAGCGGCTCATCGGCGATGCGGCCAAGAACCAGGTGGCGCTGAACCCGCAGAACACGGTGTTCGACGCGAAGCGGCTGATCGGCCGCAAGTTCGGAGACCCGGTGGTGCAGTCGGACATGAAGCACTGGCCTTTCCGCGTCATCAACGACGGAGACAAGCCTAAGGTGCAGGTCAGCTACAAAGGGGAGACCAAGGCGTTCTACCCGGAGGAGATCTCGTCGATGGTGCTGACCAAGATGAAGGAGATCGCCGAGGCGTACCTGGGTCACCCGGTGACCAACGCGGTGATCACCGTGCCGGCCTACTTCAACGACTCGCAGCGGCAGGCCACCAAGGACGCGGGGGTGATCGCGGGGCTGAACGTGCTGAGGATCATCAACGAGCCCACGGCCGCCGCAATCGCCTACGGCCTGGACAGGACGGGCAAGGGCGAGCGCAACGTGCTCATCTTTGATCTGGGAGGGGGCACGTTCGACGTGTCCATCCTGACGATCGACGACGGCATCTTCGAGGTGAAGGCCACGGCGGGGACACGCACCTGGGCGGGGGAGGACTTCGACAACAGGCTGGTGAACCACTTCGTGGAGGAGTTCAAGAGGAAGCACAAGAAGGACATCAGCCAGAACAAGCGGGCGTGTGGCGGCGGCGCGCACCGCATGCGAGCGGGCCAAGAGAACCTTGTCGTCCAGCACCCAGGCCAGCCTGGAGATCGACTCCCTGTTCGAGGGCATCGACTTCTACACGTCCATCACCAGGGCGCGGTTCGAGGAGCTGTGCTCCGACCTGTTCCGGAGCACCCTGGAGCCCGTGGAGAAGGCGCTGCGCGACGCCAAGCTGGACAAGGCGCAGATCCACGACCTGGTCCTGGTGGGGGGCTCCACCCGCATCCCCAAGGTGCAGAAGCTGCTGCAGGACTTCTTCAACGGGCGCGACCTCAACAAGAGCATCAACCCCGACGAGGCGGTGGCGTACGGGGCGGCGGTGCAGGCGGCCATCCTGATGGGGGACAAGTCGGAGAACGTGCAGGACCTGCTGTTGCTGGACGTGGCTCCCCTGTCGCTGGGACTGGAGACGGCCGGAGGCGTGATGACCGCCCTGATCAAGCGCAACTCCACCATCCCCACGAAGCAGACGCAGATCTTCACCACCTACTCGGACAACCAGCCAGGCGTGCTGATCCAGGTGTACGAGGGCGAGAGGGCCATGACGCGGGACAACAACCTGCTGGGGCGCTTCGAGCTGAGCGGCATCCCGCCGGCCCCGCGGGGGGTGCCCCAGATCGAGGTGACCTTCGACATCGACGCCAATGGCATCCTGAACGTCACGGCCACGGACAAGAGCACGGGCAAGGCCAACAAGATCACCATCACCAACGACAAGGGCCGGCTGAGCAAGGAGGAGATCGAGCGCATGGTGCAGGAGGCGGAAAAGTACAAGGCGGAGGACGAGGTCCAGCGCGAGAGGGTGTCTGCCAAGAACGCGCTGGAGTCGTACGCCTTCAACATGAAGAGCGCCGTGGAGGATGAGGGGCTGAAGGGCAAGATCAGCGAGGCGGACAAGAAGAAGGTGCTGGACAAGTGCCAGGAGGTGATTTCCTGGCTGGACGCCAACACCTTGGCGGAGAAGGACGAGTTTGAGCACAAGAGGAAGGAGCTGGAGCAGGTGTGTAACCCCATCATCAGCAGACTGTACCAGGGGGCGGGCGGCCCCGGGGCTGGCGGCTTTGGGGCTCAGGGCCCTAAAGGGGGCTCTGGGTCTGGCCCCACCATTGAGGAGGTGGATTAGGAATCCTTCCCTGGATTGCTCATGTTTGTTATGGAGACTGTTGGGATCCAAGGCTTTGCATTGCCTTATATATCTGCCTTTCATCAGCCATCAGCTATGCAAGCTGTTTGAGATGTTGAACTGTCCCTTTTATGAAATTAGGAACTCTTTTTTCCAGAGTCTTAAGTATAGAGCTGAATGTATAGTGCCATCTTTTGTCAGTTTCTTTTTGTAGTATTCATGCCAAACTCAAGCTATTTTTCACCCGTTTCTGTTTACTTCCAAGTAAATAAACTCAAATAATTCGAGTGATGTTTGCTTCTGTGTTTTTATTTTGAAGTTAGAAGGATCTGTAGAGGTTGTCTGTTTTACAGTATCCAAAAATGAACTGCAATTGGCCTCTTAGATAAGGTCAGGGATCCAGAAAAGAAGAATATAGCATTATGACACATTTCTTTTAGGCAAATAGTATCCTTGGGAAACATAAAGCTGCTCATTTGAATGGTTGTGTTTGTGAATCCAGAAAATGTTAAGGGTTACTGGCATGGTAGCCTCAAGGTTGGGCGGGGGGTCCATACTTTACGGGTGAACTCAAAAGGTGCCTGTAGTGGCAGTATTCCTGGAGAAGCAGGCAAATAAGAGGCAGTTAGATTGGAAGTCATGGGTGCTGCTGCTTGTTAGTACAGGTGATACCTTAGAGCCTTGTTACTTAATCTAGATTCAGCATGAAAGAGAAGGTGAGTCCTAAATTGGCACTGAGGAAATGTGAATTCTAGTATGGCTTGCCTAATTATGCATGATTGCGTTAGCCACTGTGATCCTCAAGTCTCACAGTTTAAAATGGAAGGGTTTGGCCTGATGCTAAAGTTTAATTTCTTAAAAGAATGCTGAGATAAAAATGCTGTGTTTCCAGTACTGGTTACCTACATTTTAAGTATCCCAGTGAGTACCTTAGAGAGGTGTCACTGTTTCATGCCCCAGCAGGAGGACGGACCCCCAGTATTTCAGTGTGCTTACCTACCAGGTACTGTACCAGGGGCCTTTTACATGTTTATTAATTCCCATTCCACCATATTGAGTATAGGCAGTGTTTGGCTTCCACAGGTGGACGTATGTGGAGACTTAAAAGTCACTGGCTTAAATTTATTTCAAGGTTAAAAAAACGGGTTCAGGGAAGATGTTGAACCTGGATTCCAACTGAGGTTTTATTGTTTTTTGCTCTGCTGCCCACAGGGCTTTGTGCATGTCTGGTTCTGGGTTCTGGGTCTACCCTAGGTTTCACAATCGGTAATCTTTCTGCTTTGACAATGTATAATCCTAAACAACTATGTCAGATAATACGGTTAATGCTAGAGGTTTAATACTGGTTAATTTAGAAGAGTGATTGAAAAAACCTGCAGCACTGCACCAGGAAGCCTTAACCACAGGCTTCCTTCCCCTGCAGATGCTTCTTGCTTTAACTGTTGCTAGAATTCTGGGAAGAGTCCCCTCCACAGCCTGTTTGTGGGAAAAGGCCTGGCACAATCCTCACGACTTGGGGAGTGAGCCCCTTTAAAAGTCAATTGTATCTGGGGATTACAGAGATTCTGGAACCAGGTGGAAGTGGTGATTGCACAAACTGGGCTAGGTACCACTAAATTCTACACTTTAAAATGGTTTATGTGAATTCACCAAAAGTAGTTTTTAAAAAAATTGTGTCAACATTCTGGAAAAACACTTTGTGAGTGTGTGTATCTCAAGGCCCACCAAATCTTTCACTAAATACTTGCATTAGAAGAAACTCTTAATATTAATGGTAATAACATGTAGAGGTAGACCTGTCCCTGTAAGTTTGGAAATGGAAATCTAAGAGATGCTTAGACTTGCAGGCCAGCATATAAACACAGGTTTAATCCTCAGGGTAGGTGAACTGTAGCACGGTGGACTGTAGCCACAATGTGAGTCACCCTTCATGGGGATATGCGGTTGGAACACGACCTCCTCTACCCCCACAGAACTGCAGTACCATCTGTGACTGTCATCTGCAGATAATACAATAACTCTTGAAGCAGTCACACTACTTTAGGGGGAGGTGGCAAGGGATGGGGAGGGTGGGTGGACATTGGGAAAGACCTAACAAACACCTTTGATAAGAGAGATTAGGGAAATCTCCAGAAATTAATTTGGAGAAAATGAGTTCCTATGGCTAAACCAGTTAAGATTATCAGGGTGTTTTATTAGGAAGTCAATATATAATGTTACTGCACAGTCCCTTGCACAGACTACTTTGAAAATAATCACCTTCAACATGAAGCTGAGGGACAAAGAATGCAAAGTCATTCCTGGAGAAGGTGATTGCGGTAGCAGCAGGAACTCGGGGTGGGGGTGGGGGGGAGGAGGTGCATCAGGGAAAAATAATGGTCGATCAAAAAGCATTTTTAAAATCTAACACCTTCCCTAATTCCAATCTCACCTACTTCCCTATGCCAGCCCTGAAAAATTAGATTGTTATGGTAATGTGACTGATTTTAAATCCAAGATACTACGTTATTAACACATAGTTACTCCTGGTGTTTAACTGGATTCTGTCATTAAAAATGAAAAGGATACCAAAGCAATAACGTAATTGTGAGAGAAGTGCACAGAAGCATGGGCTTTCAGTTAAAATAAATGGTTTTCAGGTGAAAAGTCAACACTGGCGATTTCTGAGGGGGCGAGCCTCAAGGTAGGAATAAGAAAGGGCAACTGTCATCATTCTTTATTCCAACTGATCACCTTAAATCCATCCCCAAGGGTCACCCGCAAAGTATCCAGTGCAGTTCAGTAGGATATAGCAACCCCATCAGTCCTCTCCTAACTCCAGCTCACGTAGAGACGTTAAGGGGTCAGGTATCGCAGCGAATTCGGGATGCCGAGCCAACCTGCCCCACCCCACGGGCGCCAGTACCGCCCAGCAGGAAATCGGAGGAAAGGGCACGGCGGGGAAGGAGGGAGGGCACACAGGAAATACAGGGTAAGGGGGCGGGGGAGTCCGGAAGATCAGAATCACCCCAGAGGATCTTCCACCTTTTTACCCATCCAGACGTCCCCAGGAGAGCCAGGGACTAGATTCGGGAGATGGGACGGCGGCAGAGAGAAGACAGCAAGCTCCCAGCTGTAGCCAATCCCTGCCCAGGGCTGCGGCGCACCCGCCTCGGGCGGTGGGGACCTTCTAGCTTCTGGCAACCCCAATCCATCCGACTTACTTGTGTCAGTTACAAACCTGTCCAGTGTTTTCACCCAACATATTAGCGAGTTTGAGGGAAACTCTAAAGGTCTCTCCTTTACTGACTCCTTTAATCCCATTTTGAAAAAGACAACCGAAGAACGCCGGCACCGGCCAGGCAACTCCGCGGCCAGCCCCGCCGTCAGGCCCCGCCCCGCTCCATCGGGGTCTTACTCGCTCTGGCTCCTTGCCCCCGTTTCGGGCTGTGTCAGGAACTTTCTGGAGCTCTCTGGGCTCAGAGGCGGGGACTGGCTCGTAGGAACACTCTTCAACAAACAAACTGCCCCACCCAAGTCTCCCTCCCCCGCCCTTCGCCCCCTGCCCCGCCGCCACCCTAAGACTTCAAGCTTAGTCACGGCTCTACATTTAGCTTCCAGAAGATTCTTGCTAGCCTAGCCCTAGTAACGGGGCTCCCCCTCCCTTCCTCTGTTAACAACCGACCAGTCTGTGATAACGGGAAGGGGAGACGGTCCTGGGAGAACCTGGAAGGGCTGAAAAGGTGGAAGTGTGGGTGTTGGCGGGGGAAAGCGGCGGAGCTGGGGTGCGTAGATAGGCGTGAGTCAGAAGCAACAGCCTGGAGGTGAGTCTCCGCAGGTCACACACCCCCATGGTGCATGTAGAGCCCTGGCATTCACTCTTTACTGTCGTCCATGGTTGTTTCTGTTCTTTTTATAGAGCGTGGAACGATAGGGTTTATGTGCCAGCATTGAGAGGAGTCCAAAGTAGAAAGTATGCCGACATGTTAGTTCAATCACCGGTTCCGTAATTACCTGTCTGGGTGATCTGGCCAAGCCACGAAACCTCTGAACCTTTGTGCTCATCTTTGAAAACAGAAAGGTTTGGCTGAAGGACTCTGCCTAAAAATCTCAAGATAGTTTTTATGGTAAACTGAAAGTATTACTATCATAGTCCTGGTAGTAATCCCCAACCTTGTAAGCACCTCAGTAAGAAATGATTGAGAGATGAGACTCGAGAGAGTGTTACTCCAATAAAAGAATGAAAGGCACAAACTTTTGAGTACAACTCTGTCACAGCCACTGAACTAGTCTTTTAAATATTGTCTTTGTAATCCATGATGGTATCATACTATGAAATAAATATTAATTCTAATTTATACAACTTGTGTAATTTAGTTCATTTACACGCACTTCATTGTTAAGAAAGAAAAACAACTTCAACAAGGAGATAGAGTCCAGATACAAACCCAGGTCTTCCCTTTCCCAGTTTTTTCCCCCATGCTGCTGGAAATTAGCAGAGTTCCCAGGCCTTTGCCAGACTTCCCTGGTGGATCAGAGGGTGAAGAATCTGCCCACAGTGCAAGAGACCTGGGTTCTATCCCTGAGTAGAGAAGATCCCCTGGAGAAGGGAATGGCGACCCACTCCAGTGTTCTTGTGTGGAAAATCCCATGGGCAGAGGAGCCTGGCCGGCTACAGTCCACGGGGTCACAAAGGAGTCGGACATGACTGGGTGACTAACACTGTCAGGCCTTTGCCCTTTGAAGGTTACAAATGCCTGGCTCAGGGCTCGCCTGGTGGCTCATCGGTAAAGAATCCGCCTGCCAATGCAGGAGACACAGGTTCTATTCCTGATCCAGGAAGATTCCCACATGTCCTCGTGCCAAGGAGCAGCTAAGCCTGTGTGCCACAACTATTGAGCACGTACAGCCCATTCTCTGAAACAAGAGAAGCCACCACAATGAGAAGCCTGCTTACCCCCAACTCAACTAGAGAATAGCCTCTGCTCACCACAACTAGAGAAAAGCCTCTGTAGCAGCAGAGATCTAGCACAGCCAAAAATAAAATGAAAAAATGCCTGGCTCTAGGTGTCACATTGTTCTTTTTTGCTTCTGTCTGAAAAACCTAGAATTATACTGTCTTTTAAAAACAAATAGACTTGAGAAAAACCATACTGGATGAAAAACTGTAGGAAAAAGGAGAGAGAACAAAAAAAGATCCTGCAACTTCAGGGTGAGGACGGCTACCCCCGCCCCACCCACTTCCTTCCCTTGGCAGTTAGCATTCTTGGCAGTCTCTCTCCCATCCCCAACCCTTAAATTTTACCCTGTCACCCGGTCAGGCTTGGGCAACCTTAATCTTGATTCTTCCAAACACTAAACCCGATTTTAAAAAACTAATTCCAAAATGCATCAAATAAAGTTGTGAAAAGTCTCTTGGGATTCTTAAAATCTCCTTGCTGCTGCTGCTACTAAGTCGCTTCAGTTGTGTCCAACTCTGTGCAACCCCACAGACGAAGCCCACAAGGCTCCCCAATCCCTGGGAGTCTCCAGGCAAGAACACTGGAGTGGGTTGCCATTTCCTTCTCCAATGCATGAAAGTGAAAAGTGAAAGTGAAGTTGCTCAGGAGTCCGACTCTTATCGACCTCATGGACTGCAGCCTACCAGGCTCCTCCGTTCATGGGATTTTCCAGGCAAGAACACTGGAGTGGGTTGCCATTGCCTTCTAGAGTTACACTATTACACTCATTGATCATATATCGAACTATACATTTGATCAACTGCTTCAAGTCTAGTCATCATTTCTGTTGAAAGCTCAGTCATATACTTGGTAATACAAGAAATAATAATCTGAGCGGCTGCTGCAAGACTACAACGAAAAAAAAAAAAAAAAATAATCTTGTGAAACAAGCAAAATACAAATGGTATAGTTAATAACATTAGTGGAATTAAAAGTAAATATTTTAGCCATGAGCCTCCCACACCAGTTTTTTTTAAAGATTGTCAAGACTAGGGAATGGGTACTTAGAGCAGAAATCTGATTTTTCATGTGGTTCAAATGTGTTACATTAAAGGATTTATCAGGTACAAAAATACAGCATTCAGTTTGAATTATAGCACAGCTATCTCCCTGAGATGCTGTCAAGAGTCTTGCAGTTGTGTAGCAGGGCCTTTCTCATTATAGAGATCTCAGAAGTCAATAGGCGAATAGCCTGATTATCATTTAAAGCTTATGAAAGTTGTTAAGGCTTAGATATGGTCAATTACATCCTCCAACCCCATTGAAGGCATGCACACACACACACACACACACGCTGCTAAATGGTCATACACCAAATCTCCTTAGGCACCAATTAAACCGGTACCTGAGTTCCTGCCTTGGGAAGTGTCCAGTGTTAAAGGAAGACAAAATTCAAGAGACTCTCCTCATAGGAAATGGAAAAGAAATACGGATATTTAGGTTTCCGGGTCATCCACAGAGAGAGACAACGCAAAGTGTAGGTTAATACAGTGTGTAGCTGACTGCTTGATTCATGAAAAACAGCATTTTCAAGTGGCTCCCCCACTCCTCCACCCCAGCAACAGCAAGATTTGAGGCCCTATCACCTGTCTCCCTGTCCAGCAGTGGAGACAATGATGCCCTTTGCTTCAAGCCAATAGAGGAAGAGAACTGCAAATTTTGGAGAGGAGAGCGAATCCAGAATTCCTGCTGGTAGCAGCTGATGGGGGAGAAGGCAATGGCAACCCACTCCAGTGTTCTTGCCTGGAGAATCCCAGGGACGGGGGAGCCTGGTGGGCTGCTGTCTCTGGGGTCGCACAGAGTCGGACACAACTGAAGTGACTTAGCAGTAGCAGCAGCAGCTGATGGTGAGGAAGACAGGAGAGGGGATGAGGTTAAGGACTTCTCTGGAGGTGAACACTTCTCTGGAAGTGTTCACAAACTGGGTGGCTAAGATGGACGTTTGGGGAATCCCCTTTCAGATACTGCATAAAGAGATGGAAAATTCCTGAAGTTTAACCAGTTTGACTAGATTAAGGAGGTGATTCATTGGAGAGCCACACCTGAATGTAAAAAAAGTTATCACCTACCTGCACAGTGAAAGATAAAAATATTGCTTTAATAAATCTGTATATCTGATTAACCTGAACAAATTATAAAATAAACTGAATACCCTCAGATTTCAGGAAGAGGTGTTTGATGAATGGCTGTGCGCCCGCGCGTGTGTGTGTGTGTATGTGTGTAAACGTCAGTTAAGCAAAAGTGTTCAAAGCGAGATTTCTTCCCTTTATCAGAAATTGCCTCCTCAGGTACTTCTCTGGTGGTCCAGAAGGGCTAAGACTCTGTAGAGGAGAATGCAGGCGGCCTGGGTTCGATCTCTGGTCAAGAAAATAGATCCCACATGCTACAACTAAGATTGACCATGCTACAACTAAGGCTTAGCTATTAATTTTAAAACAACAACAACAAAACCCCACAACTGCCTCCTCCGACTTGTGCTGTTATGTTTTCTATGCTCAAGACATGTGGATACAGTAATGAGTCTATTTCATGGGTTGTGAATCCCCTCTACTATGGCTTTAATGTCCCTCACATTTTCACTTTAGGTGCCTAATAAGGGATCTTGCATTGCCCATAAAGGAAGAAGAAACAAAAGCCAAAATAAATTACCAAATGTCACTGTATTTAAAACAGGAAGGAGGCTAACAACAGAAAGCTGAAATCTAGGATAAAAAGTTAAATGGACGAATTAAGTACACAGCAAACAACCTGAACTTTTAGAGGAGATAGAACCTAGGTCCTGCCAACCTTTCTCACCTTCCAGCATCATTCCAGACTGTTTACAATGGGCCACCCGCCAACCAACTATATAGCATGCTCTTCAAACAGGACTGAACGCTCCCCCACCCCCACCCTCGCAGGCTCACCACCACACCACATTTACTTAAAAGTAGTGGACAGCCTAGGAGCCGCAAATGACAAGGCAGAAGACCGAATTCGGGACTCAGGTTAATCCAGGCACCACTGATCATCCGAGGCTGAACCAGGAATTTAAAAGGCACAGAGGAGGGGAGGGTGCGTCCGCACCTGGGGCTGGGAAAGATGAGGAATCCGGAGAAGCGCAAAGGACAGCTAAATATCTATGGAAAATATTTTCTTTCTCAAGCCCAGTCCAGCCCGAGGAGAAAGGGAGCAGCTCTGGGCGGGGACAGGGGCGCTGTGGCTCCAGCCCTGCCCTTCCCACGCTCCCCCGACCGAGCAGGTCCCTTCTAAGGCGTTGGGAACCTTCTACAATCTAAAAACCATATACCTAATTGATTTTCTTCTGAAAATTAAAATTTCCCCTCCCATCTGAATAGGGCTAAAGAGGAGCCAAAACTTAAACAGCTTCAACTCTCTCCTTTTCCTTCCCATTTTAAAAATAAGATGGGAAAAGCGCCGCGGATGACCAAGGCATTTCTCGGACAGCCCGGCCGCTCGGCGAGCCAGCCCAAACGTGGCTGCTTCCATCAGCGTTAGCCTCCGATCACTCTCCTTGGCCCACAGATAGCCAACCCTCTTCGAGAAACTCGGGAACTTTCTGTATTTTGGCTGTCCCGGCAGTCGTGTAGCCCTTAATTCTACTTTAAACCACCAAACTAATTTGAGCCCCGAGATCCTCTCACCGCCCTACAATTAATTACAAGCCCAGGGCTGATCCTTCCAGTCGACTCCAAACTACTTGGCTGGCTGGTCGCCAGGAAACCAGAGACAGAGTGGGTGGACCTTCCCAGCCCCTCTCCCCCTCTCCTTAGGACTCCTGTTTCCTCCAGCGAATCCTAGAAGAGTCTGGAGAGTTCTGGGAGGAGAGGCATCCAGGGCGCTGATTGGTTCCAGAAAGCCAGGGGGCAGGACTTGAGGCGAAACCCCTGGAATATTCCCGACCTGGCAGCCCCACTGAGCTCGGTCATTGGCTGACGAGGGAAAAGGCGGGGCTTGATGAAGAATTATAAACACAGAGCCGCCTGAGGAGAAACAGCAGCCTGGAGAGAGCTGATAAAACTTACGGATTAGTCCGTGAGAGCAGCTTCCGCAGACCCGCTATCTCCAAGGACCGCCCGAGGGGCACCAGCGCGTTCAGTTTTCGGGTTCCGAAAAGCCCGAGCTTCTCGTCGCAGATCCTCTTCACCGATTTCAGGTTTGAAGCTTATCTCGGAGCCGGAAAAGCAGGGCACCGGCATGGCGAAAAACACAGCTATCGGCATCGACCTGGGCACCACCTACTCCTGCGTAGGGGTGTTCCAGCACGGCAAGGTGGAGATCATCGCCAACGACCAGGGCAACCGCACCACCCCCAGCTACGTAGCCTTCACCGATACCGAGCGGCTCATCGGAGATGCGGCCAAGAACCAGGTGGCGCTGAACCCGCAGAACACGGTGTTCGACGCGAAGCGGCTGATCGGCCGCAAGTTCGGAGACCCGGTGGTGCAGTCGGACATGAAGCACTGGCCTTTCCGCGTCATCAACGACGGAGACAAGCCTAAGGTGCAGGTGAGCTACAAAGGGGAGACCAAGGCGTTCTACCCGGAGGAGATCTCGTCGATGGTGCTGACCAAGATGAAGGAGATCGCCGAGGCGTACCTGGGCCACCCGGTGACCAACGCGGTGATCACCGTGCCGGCCTACTTCAACGACTCGCAGCGGCAGGCCACCAAGGACGCGGGGGTGATCGCGGGGCTGAACGTGCTGAGGATCATCAACGAGCCCACGGCCGCCGCCATCGCCTACGGCCTGGACAGGACGGGCAAGGGCGAGCGCAACGTGCTCATCTTTGATCTGGGAGGGGGCACGTTCGACGTGTCCATCCTGACGATCGACGACGGCATCTTCGAGGTGAAGGCCACGGCCGGGGACACGCACCTGGGCGGGGAGGACTTCGACAACAGGCTGGTGAACCACTTCGTGGAGGAGTTCAAGAGGAAGCACAAGAAGGACATCAGCCAGAACAAGCGGGCCGTGAGGCGGCTGCGCACCGCATGCGAGCGGGCCAAGAGAACCTTGTCGTCCAGCACCCAGGCCAGCCTGGAGATCGACTCCCTGTTCGAGGGCATCGACTTCTACACGTCCATCACCAGGGCGCGGTTCGAGGAGCTGTGCTCCGACCTGTTCCGGAGCACCCTGGAGCCCGTGGAGAAGGCGCTGCGCGACGCCAAGCTGGACAAGGCGCAGATCCACGACCTGGTCCTGGTGGGGGGCTCCACCCGCATCCCCAAGGTGCAGAAGCTGCTGCAGGACTTCTTCAACGGGCGCGACCTCAACAAGAGCATCAACCCCGACGAGGCGGTGGCGTACGGGGCGGCGGTGCAGGCGGCCATCCTGATGGGGGACAAGTCGGAGAACGTGCAGGACCTGCTGTTGCTGGACGTGGCTCCCCTGTCGCTGGGACTGGAGACGGCCGGAGGCGTGATGACCGCCCTGATCAAGCGCAACTCCACCATCCCCACGAAGCAGACGCAGATCTTCACCACCTACTCGGACAACCAGCCGGGCGTGCTGATCCAGGTGTACGAGGGCGAGAGGGCCATGACGCGGGACAACAACCTGCTGGGGCGCTTCGAGCTGAGCGGCATCCCGCCGGCCCCGCGGGGGGTGCCCCAGATCGAGGTGACCTTCGACATCGACGCCAATGGCATCCTGAACGTCACGGCCACGGACAAGAGCACGGGCAAGGCCAACAAGATCACCATCACCAACGACAAGGGCCGGCTGAGCAAGGAGGAGATCGAGCGCATGGTGCAGGAGGCGGAAAAGTACAAGGCGGAGGACGAGGTCCAGCGCGAGAGGGTGTCTGCCAAGAACGCGCTGGAGTCGTACGCCTTCAACATGAAGAGCGCCGTGGAGGATGAGGGGCTGAAGGGCAAGATCAGCGAGGCGGACAAGAAGAAGGTGCTGGACAAGTGCCAGGAGGTGATTTCCTGGCTGGACGCCAACACCTTGGCGGAGAAGGACGAGTTTGAGCACAAGAGGAAGGAGCTGGAGCAGGTGTGTAACCCCATCATCAGCAGACTGTACCAGGGGGCGGGCGGCCCCGGGGCTGGCGGCTTTGGGGCTCAGGGCCCTAAAGGGGGCTCTGGGTCTGGCCCCACCATTGAGGAGGTGGATTAGGGGCCTTACTTTTTGTCTGTCTGTAGTAGACCTATGGACTTTGGTCTTGCCCTGTATTTACTCCTGTGATGTGTCAGTTTGTTCTATGATAAGGTTGTAACCTCTAACTAGCTTGTTTTTGTTATTTCTGTATGTTATAATGAGTGTGTTCACCAGAATGTTTGCATTTTCATGCAAGTTGGTAATAAGGATGGCTTTCCGTGGGGTTTTTTTTTTGTTTCAAGTGAGTCAACACTGCCACCCTGTGTCCTGTGTTTTGCTTTGTAAACACACCAAAAGTCATAGAATTAAACATTTGTATACTTAAGGAATAAAAAGAAAATGATAAATGCAGATTTTTGTTTATTTGGGGAGGGATAATGGCTTCTCTGAATGTCTGAATTCTATAGACCATGAAAGGGCAGTACTTCTGGAGTTATATATGTTAGGCGCCATGGCTATAGCTATACTTTGTTGTGACTTTATTGTAGGTGGTAAATTATGTCCATAACAGAAAACAAATTCCAGGTGCCCCTTTTGATTTTGGTGAGGTTTGTTTTAGGGAAAAGTAGGGATGGGATTTGCAAAGGGTTTTGGGGAGGAGAAATGAGTGTGGGTTTAAAGGCAGTGTTGAGAGAGGTTTATGTTTCCTTCCTCTCTTGTACTCATTTTGTGCAGAGCTGTTCATATTTAATCTGTGAGTCTTCCAGTCTTAAGTATAAATAAATTTAAGGGTGGACAAAAGAGTAAAAATGAGGTGCAGTTTAAAACTCCCTTTTATAAATCCCACCTGGGTGATCTAGTGTAAATTATTTAGCCTCTTAGTTTTGGTTGTTTCCTTTGAAAATAAAGCATTTGTCTGAATTGCCTCACTTCCAAAGTTCTAGATCATCACGAGCAGAAATGTGCTATAGGCAAGCATTGGCTTCAGCTGTGGTCTTTGAAGCTGGAGTTTTCCAAGTGAGGGTTTTAGGGAAGTGAGAAACTGAGTTTGGGGGCAAGGCAATAAAGAAGGATGCCAGGCACTGTACCTGGATCTTTGAGTCACCCCAGTAAGCCTCAGTAATTCTCATCACACCATTCTCTACCCTAGGTATTCTGAAGCTTTTTTCAGAGGTTAGCATACGGAGGTGGTCACTTAAGCTATCCAGGGCAAAACTAGGGAGAAACAAGTGATTTCGGGGCCAGGGTGTTTTTCCACTCTGCCTGAACACGGGTTGGTGTTGTATGGTTCCTGTCTGGCTTCAAGTGGTGATTTTACTCCAGTTTTAGGTAAAAGAGTCTGCCTTCAATGCAGGAGACCTGGGTTCGATCCCTGGGTCTGGAAGATCCCCTGGAGAAGGGAATGACAACCCACTTTAGTATTCTTGCCTGGAGAATTCACTGGAATGAGAAGCCTGGCGGGCTACAGTCCATGGAGTCACAAAGAGTCAGACAGGACTGAGTGACTAACACTTTTTCACTGACAGTAGCCTTTTTTGTGCTTTTCACAGACAATCTGTAAACAAGAGAAACTGAATAACACATTTAATTAATGAAAAAAAGGGAATAAAAGCTGTGCAGGGTAGAGCTTGGGAAATGGGTGTTCCTCCCACACAAGCCCTTCCCTAGGGGCTGCTTCTCACTGGAGCAGTTTAAAAGTCCTCACTTTGTTGCATTAGTCATATCCAGACTCTCTTGCTGCCCTGACTGTAGCTCAACAGGCTCCTCTTCCATTGGATTTTTTGGGCAAGAATACTGGAGTGGGTTGCCATTTCCTTCTCCAGGGGATCTTTTCCAACCCGGAGATCCAACCTGCATCTCCTGCATTGGTGGGTGGGTTCTTTACCACTGAGCCATCTGCGAAGCAACACTTTCTTTAGCCTGATTAGAATCTCAGCCTCTTTCCTTCCAAAAACTGAGCCTGCGAATACCAACTCCAGAATCACGCAACTTAGTTTCATGTTGTGTATTTTCCAATAAATCATCCCCCTCTGGGAAACCAAAACATTTTAGGAATGACAAAGTATGGGAAGCCCTTGTTAACGAAAAGATTGTAAAGGTAAAAAAAAAAAAAAAATAGTTCTGGTTCCTGGGCCAATTCTCAAAGGCTGGTCTTACTAACAAGATATATGAACTATAATATGATGTTGTATGCTCTGAGCATAACTTCATAATATGTGCAGTTTAACTGCTGCAGCAGCAGAAATTGGGGGCTTGCTTAAGTTTTTAAAAACTTAACCTGCCAGATAATAGAATAAATCTTTAAATGTAAACCCCCATCTTATTTTTGGCTGCTCAGAGGGGCATGCAGGATCTTAGTTCCCTGACCAGGGATTAAACCCTCACCCCATGCAGTGGAAGCATTGGGAGTCTTAACCACTGAACTGCCAGGAAAGTCCCTCAAATCTTTCAACTTCAAATCGTTGGAGTTAGGGTTTGCCAATGTAGTGCTGCAGCTCTTTACCTAGTTTTTAATAAGTGACTTTCCATAGCTGTTATGTTCCATGGCACCTCACTCCAGTACTCTTGCCTGGAAAATCCCAGGGACGGAGGAGCCTGGTGGGCTGCAGTCCATGGGGTCTCGAAGAATCAGACGTGACTGAGCGACTTCCCTTTCACTTTTCACTTTGATGCATTGGAGAAGGAAATGGCAACCCACTCCAGTGTTCTTGCCTGGAGAATCCCAGGGATGGGGGAGCCTGGTGGGCTGCCGTCTGTGTGGTTTCACAGAGTTGGACATGACTGAAGTGACTTAGCAACAACAAGAAGCAACAAATGTAGTGGTATATTGAGACTATTTGGGAGGCTAAAGAAATACTCACACCCCCCCCACACCCTGGCTGTCCCCACAAAAGTCAGTCTTGGGAAGTAGGCCAAGGCATTGCATAGAATTAAAGCCACCACGATGTTTCAGCCAAAGTTGAGAAAAACCACTGTACCAGAGGCTATTCCTGATTATTTTTTAGAGGTATGGGGACAAGAGAGAGGGAGGAGAGGAAGGTGTTAGTGCTTCCAGGAGCAGCAGCTGGTGGCAAGGGATTTTCTGCTGTGAATCAAAGCTGGAAAGGCCTTAAAGTGTTGATTCACCGGCAGCAGTAGTAATGCTAAACTTTAGGGAAATTGCCACCAACAGCTTAATAGGCCAAAAAAGAGAATTCCTGAAGCTGGGTCAATTAATTTCATGAGTCCTCACTAGGGAAATGGCTCATTAGAAAGCAACATCAGGGCGTCATTTCCTGGCCCTCCAGCGGTTAGGACTCAGTGCTTTCATTGCCAGGGCCTGGGTTCGATCCCTGGTGGAAGTAAAATCCCACAAGCAGTGAGGCTTAGCCAAAGTAATTAACACAGAACTTACAAAAAAGATGAGCCATGGAGGAGTTCGCTTGCTTAGGAGCCTTGCCCATGGAGAATTGTGGATGATTGCGGTGGAACCTTCATTATGGGTGTTAGCTGCGATACAGTCTTCCAGGCCATGAAGGGTTTCTGCAATGACCCTGTAGAAATTCGGCTGCTGATTGAGAGGGCAGTGTCAATGCTGTTAAAGAACAAAGCCCCTCAGACTGGAGGTAGCTTCGAGGTGTGTGGGCAGGAGTGGGGAGGCTGTTTTCCACCATCCACGGGTCTGGTGTGGCTGCGGGGCAAGGAAGATTTCTGGTACTCTATTACCAGTGAAGCACTGACAGGTCTGTGCTAGCTGCCCACAGTGGCTCATTGGTGATGGTGGGCTCAGCAATGCTTGGGGGGGGGTGGGCATTCTGTTGGCCCTCATCCAGCGTGTTGGTGTCCTCCACACTCACTACACTATCCAGCACTTCCTCAGTGCACTCCCCTTATTGGAGAACCCCAACAAGCTGCCCCCAAAGGAGGGTACCAAGGCCCGAGGCTACCCCAGCTATCAGCAATATCACTAAGAAAGTGCCTCCGTGGGCGGTCCTCCTTGGTTCCCTCTGGAATGATCTATGTGGAAGCAAGAGCTGGCTCCCAGTTGGCCCATGGGACCCGCCAGAGAGGGCCCTTAACTGGTTCCCTTATCCCAGGTTGGGGGTGGGGGACCCCAGCTGCCCTGATGGATTGGTCCCTTCTCTCTCAGGGCACCCCAGCCCTAGCTCATATGTAACACACTCTCACCCCAGTCCCTTCGCATGGGGCTCTGATGAGTATTTAAAGCCCATTTTGAAATGCCTGTGTGTGGTACTCCTTGAGCCATCCATAGGTGGAGCCATTTCCTAGGACAAGGGGCAGAGGCCTCTCCGGGGACATACGAGCTGAAGGATTTGGAGTCGCACAGAGAGGTCTCTAATAATGGTTTGTGGGATGAAAAAAAAAAAAAAAAAGAAGAGGGAAATGGGGAGTAACTGTTCACAAGTACAGAGTTTCAGTTGTGCAAGAGGGAAAAGTGGACGCAGCCACCCCCTGCCCTACAACGGTGCACCCCTTGTAGAATAAGGTTGGGGAAACACAGGATACCAGCCCCAGATAGCTGAGGAATTACTTAAGCCCAGACTTTTGCATCTTCCCATACACAGAAAAAGAGTAAATCCATTGACTTGAGATGTCTGATTTTCTTTAATTAACTTTTAATTTTTTAAAGCTGACTACACAGTCTTTGTTGCAAAAACCCTATATAGCCTGGCTTCTCCATTTCCTCTTCGGAGCTGAGAGGCTGCAACCCGGGCTAAAGTCTTCAGTTTTGTGCGTGTGTGTGTGTGTGTGTGTGTGCGTGTTTTAACATTTAATTGGAAGATAATTGTTTTACAATGTTGTGTTGATTTCTGCAGTACAACGTGAGCCGTAAGTATACATATATCCCCCTCTTCTTGAACCTCTCTCCCACCCCCATACTCTCATCCCACCCCTCCAGGTCGTCACGGAGCACCAGGTTGAGCTCCCTGGGTTACAGGGCAACTTCCCACTAGCTGTCTATTTCACACAAGACAGCATAAGTATTTCAAGGTCCTCAGTTTTGCCTGCAGAATAAAACAGAATTCTCCACTTTCAGGTTGTGCTGCCCCACCCACCCAGCCGCCCCCCTCCCCCGCAGTAGACAAAATTATACCTTAATAAAGCTGTTTATTAAAAAAGGACAAGAAATAATGTGCCTGACAGGTCTGTGGGCTGGAAGGGGGGGGGGTGCGAATTCAGATTTCGCTGGCTAGACACAGCGGGATGACAGTCCCTTGGAACGACCCCAATGCCTTGGTGGGACACGTGAGAACTAAAGACAAGACTTCGGGTTACACAAGCTGGGACTAGACCTCCAGAGAGGCCATCCAGGAAGTGTGCGCCCACCGGGCAGCGCTGGGGACTTTCTCCGGCCGGGCCAGTCAGGTCACCTGTCCTTTGTATTTAAAAATTCACAAAATGTCTCCGAATCTTTACCCAGAAGAATGTGAAACATTCTCTCGTGCCTCTCTTTCACATTGCTTTAGTCTTGTATGGACGAGTGTTGAGGGACATTCTGCGGGTCGAGACAGGCATCTCAGAAGACAGCTATGCCCGTCAGGCCCCGAAGCCGCGCCGCCGTAAATAAATAGCCCTGGCACCGCCCCTGCAGTTCTCTTTGTTCAGCGAACACGCGCAGAGTGAAAATGGTTCTTCGGCGGTTCCCCAGTTGTCTGCTGCGGAACCTTCGCCAAACCAGGGGGAGGCTACAGCCTGCGCCGTCTTTGCACAGCTACCGGCGTGCAGGTACCTCGGGAACCCGTTGAGTGGGGGAACCGCAGTCTCGGGCTGAGCGGGATGAATTATTAATACAGACTAGAGTTTCTGATGTCTCTGTGACGCCACTGCTTGGAACTGACCCAGCCCAGGGCACGGGGGACTCGTCTGGAGTCGCCCAGGTCTCTGCTGACTAATTGCTTTCTTTCCAGGCTCCTGATTCTCGAAGGAGGGTCCGGGGCACCACGAGGGTGAGTGGATTGTGCGAGCTGGAGTGGCTGGCGGATTCACTGGGGGAGGATGGGGGTGATGATGACTCCAGGTGATTCTGAGTGTCTCGCTGACGCCATCACCGCAGCGCGCTGACCACCTCCACCCCCGCCCCCCCGACCCGGGCTGGGATCTTTGGTATTTCGGCGCGGGGAGAAGTTCAAGAACTGTTCTTGATCTCGTATTTGTGTGTCTCATTTCTCCATTAGGAGTTAAAACGTCCACCGGTGTGTTATTCTTAAAAGAAGGGTAAGTGTTAGCTATGCTGCCGTCTCTTCACAGGTTATCTTTTTTAACTCTTCAAACTTTTTTTCTCAGCCTTGCTAAACCTGCTTCGTCCACCCCTTTTCCTAGTATGTTACCCTACATACGGTGCTTTCTTGATGGAGGTATTTTCTGCAGTTCTAAATTTGTTTTCTCCTTTTCCCTCCTGAACTTTCCATCGCTAAACTCTTAATTTGATAAATCCTTAAGTTGGGGCTATCATCTCTGAAGGTTCTAGATTCTAATGCTTTCCTTGATCCAGATCTCCCTAAATTGGGAATGATGATTTCTCAGACTAGAGTCTCTGATACTGGTCTTGATGTCAAAATTGATTTCTGACTCATTTAGGGAACTGGATACTTGGATATTTGAGAAGGGCTGGTGGGAAGGCTGTAACTCCGCTTGTTTTTCTCATTGGTTGTCCTCCTTTCATCTTTTTTCTAGCCTGAGAGCTTTGGAAGCCCAGCCAGGGCAGTACTCCTTCACAGAGATTCCAGGCTAGCCTGGTGACTGAAGGCCTAAGGTTTAGAATTCTCTTGGAGAAGCACTTTTGGGGTGGCTGGGATGTCCAGGTGATGGTTCCTGCCACTTCAGCAACAGGCTGGGACAAGAAGTGGAGAGCAACATGCCTTCTACCTGGGTACTGTGGTAAGTCTCTTCCTTGTTTTTCTCCCAGCTCCAGAGTGGTGATGATGAACTGGTTGGACTTCTCTGAGGATCTTTGAAACCACCTGATCCACTCGTGCTTCTTTCCTTCTTGTGTGGCAGTTTTCTTTAAAAAATAAAATTGGTGTATAGTTACATTAGTTTCAGATACATGCTGTAATAATTGGATATCTATATATACTAGAAAGCGATTACTGCCGCAAGTCCTTTTTGGCTAATCACCGTTCTCTGTTAGTTACCAGTCTGTCCTGTATCTATAACAGATTGATGCTCTAAGGCCAGCTACTTGCATGTTTTTAATATGTATTTCTTTTATTTTATGAAGTTTTAGGATTTTGCTGATGCAGAGGATGTCCTACCTGGTGTTGGTCAGATCCTTGGAACTTCACATGTTTCCTGCATGAACCTGTGTGAGCAGCTGTCAAACTCCGGTGGAGAGGGGATGGGCTGATTAGAAGTTTGGGGACCAAAATCAATTAGGTGATCTTTATTAGAAAGATTGCAATAAAATGTTTTAAAGCAAATAAAAATAGGTGGGTCTGAGCAAAAACAAGAGGGTACAGAAAGGTTTAGGGATGTGAAAGTGAATGAGCATCAGTTGACATCTAGCTGTATGTACCTCTTTCCAGCTACATTACAAAAAACTAAAATTAGGTTTGTCATATATTGACACCAATGTTGAGGATTTCTAAATGGAGTACCATAATATTTTTAATATTTGAGGTTTTAATTATACTATTAACACAATCATCGAGTTTTCTTTTTGATAAATTGGTGAAAACATAGGTTGTCTGGGTATATTCTTAGAAGAAGAATAATCCTGGTGGTTGTCAGGAGCTGGGAATGAGGAAGTGAAGAAGTATTTAATGGGTATTGTTTCACTTTTACAAGGTGAAAGAGCTCATGGGGATGGATGGTGGTGATAATTGCTCAGTGTTATGAACATAGTTATTACCACTGAACTGTATGCCTAGAAGTGGTAAAGATTTGGGGCAGGATAAATTGGAAGATTGGAATTGATACATACACACCACTAAGTATAAAATAGATAACTAATAAAGACCTGTATAGCACAGGAAATTCAGTGCTCCGTAATAGTCTATAAGAGAAGAGGATCCCAAAGTGTATGTATAACTGATTCAGTTTACTGTATACTTGAAACTAACACATTGTAAATCAACTATACCCCAATAAAATTTTTTTAATGGTAAAAACATGCTAATTTTATGTGTATTTCACCACAGTTTAAAAAATTGGAGAAAAAGTACCCTTTGCTCCTTTCTGTCACTGTCATAAAGGTGATTCCCCACTAGCATGTATAGAGTATGCTGTGCTAAAGCTGTATTGTACATTTGTTTGGTAGGGGGCATTTGACTTTCTTTCAAGCTATAAACCTTGGGCTTCCCTGGTGGCTCAGATGGTAAAGTGTCTGTCTGCAATGCAGGAGACCCGGGTTCGATCCCTGGGTTGGGAAGATCTGGAGAAGGAAATGGCAGCCCACTCCAGTATTCTTGCCTGGAAAATCCCATTGATCACGGAGCCTGGTAGGCTACCGTCCATGAGGTCGAAAGAGTCAGACATGACTGAGCGACTTCACTTTCTTTCACTTTCAAGCTATAAACCAGTCTGATTCCCTGTACCCATTTGAAGTTGTGTTCCAAAATACTTCTCCAAAAGTAGAATTTCAGAGTTAAAGGATCTGGGCTTTTAAAAGTAATAGTGTATGTTCCATAAAGTTGTCCCACTTTATTTTTTAATGTTAGTTTACTTAGTTGGCTGTGCCAGGTCTTAGTTGAAGCATCCAGGGTCTTTAGTTGTGGCATGTGGGATCTAGTTCCCTGACCACAGGGATTGAACCTGTGTCCCCAGCATTAAGGGTGTGGAGTCTTAGCCACTGGACCACTAGGGGAGCCTCGTCCCAGTTTATACTCCAAATGACAGTCTCCTTCAGACTGCCTATTTGTCTATGTCTACCATCACTGTTCTAGCTGGAGTGTACCAATTTCTGTATCTAATAAGTCATTTTTTAAAAATTGCACATCTTTTGCATTTATTTTTCTGTGGAACATTTACAGCTTGGTCACCACTCAGCAAAGATTTTTTTCCAACTTCTATTTAAGTCAATTTTGCCAGTTTTTTTTTCCTCCTTGAAATTGCCTTGTTAGGTACTCCTACAGGGCAAGGTCACTTGCTCCCATTGTTATTCTCTGACCTTGGGTTCTTTAATCTTCAGTCCAGTCTACCCAAGCCCATGTCCATTGAGTCAGTGATGCCATCCAACCATCTCATCCTCTGTCATCCCCTTCTCCTGCCCTCAACCTTTCCCAGCATCAGGGTCTTTTCAAATGAGTCAGTTCTTCCCATCAGGTGACCAAAGTATTGGAGTTTCAGCTTCAACATCAGTCCATCCAATGAACACCCAGGACTGATCTTTAGGATGGACTGGTTGGATCTCCTTGCAGTCCAAGGGACTCAAGAGTCTTCTCCAACACCACAATTCAAAAGCATAAATTCTTTGGTGCTCAGCTTTCTTCATAGTCCAACTTTCACATCCATACATGACCACTGGAAAAACCATAGCCTTGACTAGACAAACCTTTGTTGGCAAAATAATGTCTCTGCTTTTTAATATGCTGTCTAGGTTGGTTATAACTTTCTTTTCAAGGAGTGTCTTTCAATTTCATGAAGTCAGCCACTGTTTCCCCATCTATTTGCCATGAAGTGATGGGACCCGATGCCATGATCTTAGTTTTCTGAATGTTGAGTTTTAAGCCAACTTTTTCATTCTCCTCTTTTCACTTTTATCAAGAGGCTTTTTAGTTCCTCTTCACTTTCTGCCATAAGGGTGGTGTCATCAACATATCTGAGGTTATTGATATTTCTCCTGGCAATCTTGATTCCAGCTTGTGCTTCCTCCAGCCCAGCATTTCTCATGATGTACTCTGCATATAAGTTAAATAAACAAGGTGACAATATACAGCCTTGATGTATTCCTTTTCCTATTTGGAACCAGTCTGTTGTTCCATGTTCAGTTCTCACTGTTGCTTCCTGACCTGCATACAGGTTTCTTAAAAGGCAGGTCAGGTGGTCTATTTGCTTAAGGTCACAGACAGGTATTGTGGTAGGAGATAGATGGGCACCTGGGCTGGACAGCTGGTGTTTGTCAAGTGGAGTAAAATTGAAGCTTTGTTCTCACCCAGACACTCCAAGGACAAAGCTAGTGGCAGAAGCTGAACTGAGTTCTGCTAAAATAAAGACCGTTTGCAGGAAGTTTCCCTGGGGGTCAAAAAAGGAGGGGGATGCTGCCCCATGATAAGCTTGGATATCCCTCCACAGGCGTCTGCGGTGGACTCCACCTTGGCAAAAAGTTGCACACATCTTGGGGAGGGTCTTAGGGACTGGTCTGGTGTGAAAAAAGATAATTGGACAAAGAAACAGAGACCAGATCTGTCCTATATGTGTATTTAATTTTTACTGCACTCCTCAGACCGGATACCCATCTGTCTTTCTGCCTTAAAAGTGAAAATGTTCCTGAGTTGTGTCTGACTTTTTGACTCCATAGACTAGCCCGCTAGGTTCCTCTCTCCATGGAATTCTCTAGGCAAGAATACTGGAGTGAGTAGCCATTCCCTTCTCCAGGGGATCTTCCCAACCCAGGGATTGAATCTCTCCCATTATGGGCAGATTCTTTCCAGTCTCCAGGGAAACCCTGCTTTCTGCTTCACTTCAATCTTAAATAAACTGTTTTTCTCTGTGTGCTGTCTCACGTGTGCTGTGTACCTACTAAAAATGAGGTGTGTTCTTTCAACCCAGTGTTTCCACTTCTGGTAACACACCCTAAACACAGTCATACAGATTAATGTACATGAATCCTTGATGTTACTGATTGTAATGGGGGAGAAAAAAGAGGCTCAAGTGTTCTCCAGTAGGAAAATGGTATATTTACAATATACCATGTGTTACATGCAGAGGTAATATGCCTAACATACCAGTGTGGATTAATCTCACAATATGAAGGAAAAAAGCAAATCACAAAAAATAGTATGTAATGTGAAAACATCACTAAATAACACATTGTCTAAAGGTCCTACTGTGTACCACAGGAACTATATTCAATATTCTGTGATAAGTCTAATGAGAAAGAATATGAAAAGGAATGTGTGTGTGTGTGTATATATATATATATACATACATATGTATGTATAACTGAATTATTTCACTGTATAGCAGAAATTAACATTGTAAATAAATTTAAAATATATGCATTGTTTGGAGTTAAGTATCACAGTAAAACAGAGAAGGCAATGGCACCCCACTCCAGTACTCTTGCCTGGAAAATCCCATGGACAGAGGAGCCTTATAGGCTGCAGTCCATGGGGTCACTAGGAGTCGGACACAACTGAGCGACTTCCCTTTCACTTTTCGACTTTCATGCATTGGAGAAGGAAATGGCAACCCACTCCAGTGTTCTTGCCTGGAGAATCCCAGGGACGGGGGAGCCTGGTGGGCTGCCGTCTATGGGGTCGCACAGAGTCAGACACGACTGAAGTGACTTAGCATAGCATAGCATAGCATAGCATCACAGTAAAAAAATGCATAGGATTGTTAAATGCTAAATTCAAGGTGGGGTGAGTATGGAGAGATGTATTCAAGGAAGTATATGGAGGGTCTATGGGAGCTTGTTGTGCAATTCATATTTTTGTATGTCCGAACTACTTAATAACTTAAATGTGGTTTGGAACCTGTGAATCTCAGAGGGCTGAACACAGGCAAAAGCTTAAGTCAGCCCCAGGGATGCCTCCAGACAGGGAGCTCCCTTGGAAGACAACTGTTAGCAAGATGAGCCAAAATAAAAAACATCCTCAGGAGAACAAATCAGCAGGTGACTTTACAACCAAGAAACTCAGATGGGGAGCATGCTTGGAGACTGCTGCTGCTGCTAAGTCGATTCAGTTGTGTCCGACTCTGTGCGACCCCATAGACAGCAACCCACCAGGCTCCCCCGTCCCTAGGATTCTCCAGGCAAGAACACTGGAGTGGGTTGCCATTTCCTTCTCCAATGCATGAAAGTGAAAGTGAAGTCACTCACTCGTGTCCTACTCTTTGCAACCCCATGGACTGCAGCCTACCAGGCTCCTCTGCCCATGGGATTTTCCAGGCAAGAGTACTGGAGTGGGGTGCCATTGCCTTCTCCAAAACCTAGCCAGGCCTAATTCCATGGCCCCAGCCCTTGTCCTCGGCAATGGTTCACACCCTGAAGTGTGGGTTCTCTCTGGATCCTAACAAATCCACCTCTTATTGCTTTGTCTCTCAATGAATTTTTGCAATGAGACATTGGAGCCTGAGTTTCATTAGTTTTGGCTGGGCTTGAGTCGCGGGAGAGAGCCGAAGGACAGGAGGAAAAAGCAGTGGGGAAAATGTGCCAAGGAATCCCCTTCATAGCCCGCCGGAAAATTTGCTAAATATCTGACCGGTGCTCACAGTTTCATTGGTCTGATCCTTGGCACAGAGAAGAGAAAGGACAGAAGAACCCCCACCGGCTTGTGTAACAGCTACTGGGGCTCCGCAGATAGTGCCTTTGGGACATGCTGAGGAGTAGCCTCTCCAGAGTCCCTCAGTTGTGCCCACTGCCGCCCGCCTGTTCGAGGGAGGTTCAAGGAAACAAGAAACGAGAGATTGTAAAGGTCCCTCCAGCCATAGGAGCGAGGACCTCTTACCTTAACTGGAGATCTTCTGGAATCTGAGACTAAAGTTGTTCAAAGAGATAAAGAGGCTAATTCAGTCCACTGGTAGAGAATTAGTAACCTGGAAGAATCATCCATAATATGGAGTAGAGAAAACAGAAATGAGTAACATGAAAAGGAATTGATAGGAAAGATGAAATGAGCCACTCCAGCATTTGGCATTGTTTGCTTAGAGCTGCTCTCACCTTGCTGGTTTGTTTTAATGCTCCAGTGAGAACAATTGCAGACACAGTGGCTAGTTCTGTCCAGTGGCATCTGTGGGCATGTGGCTTTCAGCAGCTCAGGGCCATCTGTTTCTTTCTTTCTTTTTTAATTTATTTAATTAATTTATTTGGCTGCACCGGGTCTTAGTCACAGCATGTGGGATCTAGTTCCCTGACTAGGGAACTAGTCTTAGCCACTAGATCACCAGGGAAGTCCCTGTTACTTTGTTTATTGTACTTTGACCATTAACGTCATAGTTTCCCAAAACAGTCTTCTGATTGTGTTATTTCCCAAAGAATAGGGACAAAGAGATTATCCTAAGGGTTAAAGTACCTGCTGACTCTTAAAAGTGTTAAATTTTATTGGCCCCTGTCAGATGACTCTCAGGTGAGAATAGGTCATATTTCAAGACTGTTTATTGCCTGTCATTAAACCATTAACTTCTAAATATAGTGAGGATAGAGATGTCAGCCAGTTATCAAACAGTTATGTGCTGATAAATAACCACAGAGGGAGCTGTCTTTAAAAGGCCATGCAACAATGTCGGGTACCACCCGGGATCTGGAGTCTCCCATTTCCCAGCAGCATGCAGGGAGAGGCTGAGCTCCACACTGGGTTGATTGCTTCTATAGTTGCTTTTTCTTTTTTTTTAATGTTTGGCTGCATTATGTCTTAGTTGAGACATGTGGGATCTTCACTGTGGCACTCGGGCTTAGGTGCCCCGTAGCATGTGAGATCTTAGTTCCTGACCAGACCAGGGATCGAACCTACAACCTCTGCACTGCAAGGCGGACTCTTAACTACTGGACCACCAGGGAAGTCCTGATTTCTTCTAAAGGAAGCTGAGCAACTGTTATAACCTCCTTTTAAAAGAGGCTGATTGCTTCTTACATTTCTTTTATTAGGAAACTTTTAAAACAGTAGGAAGAATATAAATACCCATATACCCACCACCTAATCCAGTACTGCAACATTTTCCCACATATGAAAATATGGCAAATGGAAAATATATATATATATATTAAATTATATATGTGTGTATACATATACACACACATATAAAATATATATATTTAGCAGGTGCATTTCAATGTGAATTATAGAGATCAAGGCATTTTATGCTTAATATTTCAGCATGCATACCCAAAATCTAAGGACATTTGCCTGCAATATGATTATGCCTGAGAAAATTAATAATTCCTAATATTACTTAATGGGCTTCTCAGATGGCTCAGTGGTAAAGAATCCACCTGTCAATGCATGAGACCCAGGTTTGATCCCTGGGTCGGGAAGATCCTCTGGAGAAGGAAATGGCAACCCACTCTAGTATTCTTGCCTGGGCAATCTTATGGACAGAGGAGCCTGTCGGGCTACAGTACATGGGGTCTCAAAAGGGTCAGACGTGACTTAGCAACTAAACAACAATATTACTTAATACTTAATAAATATTCAAATTTTTCAACTGTTCCCCAAAATTCTTTTATGGTAATTGTTCTTTCAAGGGCCAGTATTCTTGAATCAAGGATCAAGCACTTTATTTTACTGTTAGATCTTGTTAGTCTCTTTATTCTAGAACAGTCCCCTTCTTTCTGTGACAATGATCCTTTGAAGAGACTTGGGCAGTTGTTTTGTAGGATACTCCACATGTTGGTTTCATCAAACTGTACTCTCATGGTGTTTTTAACTTGTTCCTCAAGGTTCTGCTTTTTCTTTAACCTAGCAATTACTCTTAAAGGCCTAATTAGATTCCTTTTTTTTTTTTTTTGGCTGCATTGAGCAGCTTTGTGGGATCTTATTAATAGTACCCCAACCAGGGATTGAACCACTGGACCACCAGGGAATTCCCTTAAAGGCCTAATTAGATTCTGATTACATGGTTTGGGCAAGAATACTTCATGAATGACACCGGGTATTAGTTTCCTACGGTGCTATAACAAATTACTACAAACTTGATGGTTTAAAAAAAAAAGATATGTCGTCCTTCACAATTCTGGGAGCCAGAAGTTCAAAACAAAAAAATCAAGGTGTCCACAAGGCCTGGCCCACTCCAGAGACATGAGGGAAAAATCTGTTCCTCCAGCTTCTGGTGGCTGCTGGCATAACTTGACTTGTGGCCACTGTGGAGTCTCATCCCAAGGTCACAAGCGTGAGGTCTTGCACCAAGGCCATGGAAGTAGAGCCCAGAACCAAGGTCACCTCTGAAACTGACTGAGCCCCTTTGTAACTGTTGTCAAAAGCTTGCTGATCATCATCATCAAGCTTCCTGACCCCAGTTAAGCAAAAATGCCCACCCTGGTAGTCACTCTACAACGCCCTAACCCATTACCTAATGCCACTCTTCCAGCAGAAATTTTGTCTGGAGACTATAAAAATTGGCTACTAACTCATGAAACGGGTTGGCTCTCCCTTGAGCTGGCCCACTGTTTTAACAGCATCCCATTGACTCTCCCTGGTCTGTTAGGAGATTGGCCTGCTGTGCTCTCAGCACTCTCATTATCTCTGCTCTTTGTTCATAATAAACCCACTCCCTTCTGAAATGCTCTGTGTCTGGAAATTCTTTTCCAACTCGCACTTGGACCGCTGTGACAGCCACATCACTCCAGTCTCTGCCTCTGTGTCACACTGCTTCCTGCTCTGTACTTGTGTGTACTGAGTCTTCTTCGGCCTCCCTCTTAGAGTGATAAGTGTGATTGCATTTAGAGCTCTCCCAGACAACCCAGGAAGATCTCCCCATTGCAAGACCCTTGATTTAATCACATCTGCAAAGACCCTCTTTATCCCAATGTAAGATAACCACACGTTCCAGGGATTAAGGCATGAATATCTTTTGTTGTTGTTTAGTCAATTCAGTCGTGTCAGACTCCTTGTGACCCCATGGACTGCAGCACACCAGTCTTCCCTGTCCTTCAGGAATATCTTTCAGGCAATCATTTTTTTCAGTCTACCAAAAAGTTCTATGTACTTCACAGGGCTTTGTGTCAGGGGGATCATAATGTCTACTTGTTCCATTGTTCTTGACCTTAGTTTGATCACCCGGTTAAAGTAGCAACCCCTAGGATCTCTTCCTTGTAGAAGTACTTTTTGCCCTTTTGAGTGGCAAGATGGTTTATTTCTTTGGCAGTGTTACCAAACCATGTTTGTCTGCCTGATGCACAGCAAGCCAAATGCTAGGTTTGCAGCAGAGGGCTTATTCATAAAGCAGCCAACCAAGGGATGAGAGGACAAGCCTCAAATTTAATTCCCAAAAGACAAGGGGCTTGGGATATTCATGGGATAAAGCTGAGGTGTGGTGAAAGGTAATTGGAGATAAGAAGTGCTGTGATCAACATTCTGCATGGGAACAACTAAGCTACAGGCCTCTTATTGGGACCTGTGTTTAGAAAATGACTGCAAGCTCTGAGAATGAAGCTTTTGTCCCTCTGATGTCAAAATGTCATCCAGCAGACACTCGTGCACGTCCAGATGGAGAGTCTTAACTGGCTCTAGCTCAAACCAGACACAGCCAGCTCCAAGTCTCAAAAAACAACTTGGGCAAACATTGTTTGGGCTATGTGGTGTTTGGAGGACAGGCAAGTTTCTGTAAAAACAAAGTGAGCTTGGTCAGTGAAGGCAGGTTACTCTTATTACTTATTAATGGCTAACTGCTAACTACCCTTGGTTTCAGCACCATGTGAATGAATATCCAACCTCCATCACACTTAACCTAATGATTTTGGCATCCACTGATGATCTTTGCCTGTGTAGGGGAGGGGAAAGTTTTCCTTGACCTTCTTAGGGTCCCAGGCTCCTTCTGAAAAATCAACCTGACAAAGACAGATTAACAGGAGAAAAGTATACATATTTAAGTTTTACATAACACAAGCCTTCATAAAAAAAATGAAATCCCAAAGACATGGCAAAACATACTTGCTTATATGTTAGGTTGAATGAAAGAGGCAATTGTGGGAAAGTGTCTAAACTACGTGGGGAGGCTAAAGGAAGATAAGGATTATTTTAACAAGTTCTGTTTTTGTTGCAGAATCTTCCTTCCCTAACTGGGAACTTAACCCAGGTCATGGCAGTGAAAGCACTGAGTCTTCACCACTGGGCCTCTCGGAAATTCCCAACAAGTTTTGTTTCTACAGAATTCTCTTGGTCTCAGCTTTTTGTTCTCCTGGTTCAGGGAATTCAGTTCAGTTCAGTCACTCAGTTGTGTCTGACTCTGTGACCCCATGGACTGCAGTTTGCCAGGCTTCCCTGTCCATCACCAGCTCCCGCAGCTTGCTCAAACTCATGTCCATCGAGTTGGTGATGCCATTCAACCATCTCATCCTCTATCATCCCCTTTTCTTCCTGCCTTCAATCTTTCCCAGCATCAGGGTCTTTTCCAGTGAGTCAGTTCTTTGCATCATGTGGCCAAAGTATTGGAGCTTTAGCTTCAGTATCAATCCTTCCAATGAATATTCAGGACTGATTTCCTTTAGGATTGACTGGTTGGATCTCCTTGCAGTCCAAGGGACTCTCAAGAGTCTTCTCCAACACCACAGTTCAAAAGCATCAATTCTTCGGCACTCAGCTTTCTTTATAGCCCAAATCTCACATCCACACGTGACTACTGGAAAAACCCTAGCTTTGACTAGACAGACCTTTGTTGGCCAAGTAATGTCTCTGCTTTTTAATATGCTGTCTAGGTTCAGGGAGGGCGCCTTTCAAATGGGAACTGTCATTCAAGTTTGCAAAATGATGATTTTCCAATTTGGTTACTTTTTCTATACTTATTTTTATATTCTCCTATAAAATAAATAATCTCTCATCAACTGGTACTTTAACCTGAATTACTTGTTCCTGCAAAGGTAAGGGAAATGATTCATTCTTTTCCTCTGTTTATAGTATCATGTAAGAGGTTGGTATTAAAGTGTAAAAGGATCCTCCAGTGGTGGTAAATGAATTTCCCCTCTTTTTTGTATACACAGGTCCAGGAAATTTTCCTTTGGTTCCTTATGACTGTATCAAATGCCTCATTGAGACTCAGACATCCTGAGACACTGGCCTCCCCTTGATCTCTCCTTTTAGAGCCATGAGCAAGGAACTGCCACTGGGGTTGGCACGACATCCTCAGTGAACCCGTGTTAGTTATTGTCTACCGGGCTTCTACCTCCAACGGCGAGGGCACTTGAACGGCTTGAGGAATTCCAAAATAACAAAAGCAAGCTTGGTGAAGGTTGAACAACATTCCTTAAATTGGTTGATAGGAACATCACCAAGTTAGCTGGGCTTGATACTGAAGCACAAAGGTGATTGCACATCTTCACTCTTCCCTCCAACCTCCCCTCTCTCGATACACATTGGGTTGGGTCATTCACTATGGGCACCACCTTTGTGGTTGTATTTTTACCGAATTACCCAGAGGTCATTTATTTATCTTTTTCCTTCTGTTTATTTATCTTTTCATTTCCTTCTATGTAGTTTTTGTGGGTATGCTAAGTTGCTTCAGTTGTGTCTGACTCTTTGTGACCCAGTGGACTATAGTCTGTCAGGCTCCTCTGTCCATGGGGATTCTCCAGGCAGAAATTCTGGAGTGGGTTGCCACGCCCTCCTCCAGGATCTTCCCAACCTAGGGATGAAACCCATGTCTCTTGTCCCCTGCACTTAGAGACAGGTTCTTACGCCACCATTTAGTTTAAAAATATTTATTTACTTGGGTGAAGCATTCGAGATCTTTAGTTGCTGCATGTGAACTCGGTGTCATGTGGGATCTAGTTCTCTGACCCGGGATTGAACCCGGCCCTCCTGCTTTGGGAGAGTGGAGTCTTAGCCACCGGACCACCAGGGAAGTCCAGTTATTTCTGATAAGTATCTATTTCTCCATCTGTGTCAGAAAAGCAGGGCGGATCCTCTGCCCCCAGTCAGGCCGCCTGTGTTTTCCTCTTCATATTTCTTCTCTCCGACATCCCCATGTCCCCCCCCGTAGGCCCGCAGACTCCGCCTCTGTATGTATGTCCTGTGTGGTAACAACGTGGTTTACTGGCCCAGGTAAAGTACTATGAACACATCAGTTTACTTTGAGAACTGGCAACGAAAGGGGAGAAAGGAGGCATTTATCCTGCCTTTCCCATATGAACCATGCTTCAGGGTAACCCAACAACCTTGATGAGGGACACTTCTTTTTCATTAAAGCATTCCAGTTAATAAGTGAAGAGAAAATAATATAATTCAAAAGCCAGTATTTCATAACCCCTCATGAAATAACTGATTCAGGCAAAACTCATCTGTGTACGTAACTGTCAGTTAGAAGGTTGATGGGGAAACCTTACACAGCAGAGTTAATGGCCATCTGAACACACCACTTACCCTCAGCTTTACTCAAGAGAGGGACAAGCAAGCAGGACTTGCTTCCTGAGGGAGCACAACAGGAAACACACGGCACCTGAGAAGGAATCTTGTCCTACGCTCCTCCTCACCCGGAGGAATCCAAATCTAATTAAACCTTCAGGTTTGGTAAGTGGAAACACAGGGGATGGAGGAAAAAGTTAAATGACACTCCATTCTACAGGACATTCTACAGGACAAAATGAACCTCCTTCTGTGTAGATGGTATCCAAAAAAATAAGAGAGAGAGAGAGAAAAGAGAGGAGAGGTGAACTACTGTAGATTAAAAAGATTGAAGAAATATCAAATGCAACGAGTAGATTTTCTTGAGATCCTGGTTTGAACAAATCAACTAAAATAAGACATCTGAGGAAATTTGAATAACCAACTTGGGTTTTAGAGTATATCACAGTTATTGTGAATGTTTTGGGTGTGCAAAAGCATTCAGTTCAGTCGCTCAGTCATGTCCGACCCTTGCCACCCCATGGACTGTAGCATACCAGGCTTCCCTGTCCATCACCAACTCCGCAGCTTGCTCAAACTCATGTCCATCGAGTCGGTGATGCCGTCCAACCATCTCATACTCTGTTGTCCCCCTGCCTTCAGTCTTTTCCAGCATCAGGGTCTTTTCAAATGAGTCAGTTCTTCACATCAGACAGATTTCTTTTAGGATTGACTGGTTTGATCTCCTTGCAGTCCAAGAGACTCTCAAGAGTCTTCTCCAACACCGCAGTTCAAAAGCATCAACTCTTCAGCACTCAGCTTTCTTCATAATCCAACTCTCACATCCATACATGACTACTGGAAAAACCCTAGCTTTGACTAGACGGACCTTTGTTGGCAAAGCAATGTCTCTGCTTTTTAATATGCTGTCTAGGTTGGTTATAGCTTTTCTTCCAAGGAGCAAGTGACTTTTAATTTCATGACTGCAGTCACCATCTGCAGTGATTTTGGAGCCCAGAAAAATAAAGTCAGCCACTGTTTCCATTGTTTCCCCATCTATTTGCCATGAAGTGATGGGACCGGATGCCATGCTCTTAGTTTTCTGAATGTTGAGTTTTAAGCCAACTTTTTCACTCTCCTTTTTCACTTTCATCAAGAAACTCTTTAGTTCTTCTTCGCTTTCTGCCATAAGGGTGGGGTCATTTTTGTATCTGAGGTTATTGATATTTCTCCCGGCAATCTTGATTCCACCTTGTGCTTCATCCAGCCTGGCATTTCGAATGATGTACTCTGCATATAAGTTAAATAAGCAGGGTGGCAATATACAACCTTGACGTACTCCTTTCCCTATTTGGAACCAGTCTGTTGTTCCATGTCCAGTTCTAACTGTTGCTTCTTGACCTGCATACAAATTTCTCAGGAGGCAGGTCAGGTGGTCTGGTATTCCCATCTCTTTAAGAATTTTCCAGTTTGTTGTGATCCACATAGTCAAAGGCTTTGGTGTAGTCAATGAAGCAGATGTTTTTCTGGAACTCTCTTGCTCTTTCGATGATCCAACGGGTGTTGGCAATTTAATCTCTGGTTCCTCTCTGCCTTTTCTAAATCCAGCTTGAACATCTGGAAGTTCACAGTTCACGTACTGTTGAAGCCTGGCTTGGAGAATTTTGAGCATTACTTTACTAGCATGTGAAATGAGTGCAATTGTGTGGTAGTTTGAACATTCTTTGGCATTGCCTTTCTTTGGGATTGGAATGAAAACGGACCTTTTCCAGTCCTGTGGCCACTGCAATAGCATTATGGTTATGTAATAAAATGTAATAAAAAAAAGAATGAGATGCATACTTAAGAATGTAGGGGTGAAATGTCATGAGGTCTGGGATTTGTTTTAAAATACTTCAACAAAGAAAATAGACAAAAGGATCAGATGATGCAACGTGGTAACATCTTGATTAACTGCTGAAACTGGATGTTGTGGTACTTGAGGTTCACTAAGCTATTTTCTCTAATTTTGTATTTTTGAAAATGTCTATAAAATGAAAAATCAAGTATTACATTGTTGACCACAAACTCTGGATAGAACATAACAAAATTACACCTTGTCTTTACACCCAGTAGGATATATTCTACTTCTTCTGTCAGATAGAATAAATTATTCTAACATTTTCTTATAAATGCAGTTGAAAGTAAAAGATATCTCTAACTGCAAATGAATGCGGCCCTCATCTCTTTATGATAAAGACATAAAGAATGTCTTGAGAACTTTCCTGATGGTGCAGTGGATAAGATCCCACCTGACAATGCAGGGTACACAGGTCTGATCCCTGGTCCAGGAAGATTCCACATGCTGAGGAGCAACCAAGCGGTGTGCCATAACTATGGAGCCTGAACTCTAGAGCCAGAGAGCCGCAACTACTGAAGCCCGAGTGCCTAGAGCCTGTCCTCCACAAGAGAAGCCACCACAATGAGAAGCCTGAGCACCACTAGGAAGAGTAAGTTCCACTCACCGCAACTAAAGAAAAGCCCACACAGCCACGACGACCCAGCACAGCCAAAAAAAAAAAAAAAGTCCTGAACATTTCTACCATCTTATCCAGGCATTGCATTTTCTTTCCATACAGAGGAAAGCTGTGGCTGTCCCACTCAGCTGCAGGCTCTTTTCACAGCATCTGCTCTAGGACGAAATGCTATTTTCACATGTAATTGCCACAGTGCTTATTTCTCTGCCAGGCTGGCCTGGGAGAAGCTTCTCACCTGCATTTTACACACCTTCTCCCTGCTTCATGGAGGACAGCTTCTCATCCCACCTTAGAATTACAATGCAGCTGGTTTTTAATTATCTTACGAGGTTCCTCCTCCTGCTCCTCATTACACCTGTGCAGAGCGAACTTCTTCTGTGATAAGAAAGAGTATGAAGTCAAAAAGGAGGATTTGCCTTGCCAGAGTCACAGATTTTCACAGTCAATAAGCACACTAGCTTCCTTACCCAAGTTCACGCACCATCCCACACGTGTGCACGGGAAAAAGAGATACGAAGATGCGCAATGACAGAAACAGAGAGACACTGCAAATATTCATTCTCCTTCATTAAAATGTTAAGTTACAAACATTTTGATTCATAAATAATCAAAGTGCATGGTGCCCCTCATCCTCTCTTGAAGCCAAATGTCCTGCCCTCCTAGCGCTTTCATCAACCCTCTCCAAAACCAGTATTTTACCCCAAAGAGGTAAGTCTTCCCCAGTTCCCTGAGTTCACATTTATTTAATGCTACAGGCCCACCTAGCCCTGCCCAAGAAAAGGACCAGTCATTGTCCCAGGAGGGCAGAAAGGGCAGGGGGTGCACAATGTGGAAGGGAAGCGCTCCCAGGTGCGGGCAGCTCCTCTTGGGTGGGAGAAGCCAGGTTTTTAGTCTTAAAGGAATGATCTCCCTGTCAAAGAGAATTTGATTTTGCAAAAGGCTAGAGTCGAAAGGAAGGTAGAACTGTCCTCTAGGCTCCTCCAGCAGACCCTCTGCAGACCCACGGTCCTGAGGCTCAGTTCAGGGCCCTCTGCCCCCATGGCAGGTGCACAGTTCACAGTGTTCCGTAGACGCTGACTTTGACCAGAGAGATGCTCTCCATGTACTGGTTCCGGCCTTTCTCATACAGGACGTAGAGCTGTGGGGCCTCATCCTTCCCACCCACATTGCCCTCCAGGGTGGTCAGCGATGAGTAGCCACTGGGCCCCGGCCACAGCTGGACCGTCTCCTTCCTCCAGGAGGTACCATTGCTGAAGCTCCAGCGCAGGGTCAGGTTTACTCCTGGGAACAGCAGCAGAGTCAGGGAGATGAAGGGCTTCCCTCCTGGACAAGGCGGCCTTCTTTCGGTCACAGGGGCTCCCCTGCCCACCCCACACCACCTGGCATATACTCACGGAACTCTGGATGGGCTGGGTTGGAGAAGAAGACAATGCCAGAGCTGGTGGCTACAGCCCCTGCAGCTACCACAGGGTCCACGAGCTCCGTGTCAAAGGTCACATCCCGAGGCCTCAGGGTGTCACATGCGTCGTAGCTGCGGAGGATGATGCGGCAATGGCAGTGGTAGTTGTTTTGGTTCCGCGCGTTGATGACGACTGAGCCATCGGGGAGCTCGTAGGGCTGAGTGGAGGAGAGGGCTTCAGGAAGACCCAGGGCAGGGGCAGGGCCCAGGGCCCCATCCCTGAGGGAGCAAGGCTGGCTGGCACAGAGCTGGGCAGCCAGACCCGGGGTCTGAGTAAAATGGGCCTCTGGAGGGCAGAGCAGGTCGGGCGGGTGGGGAACAGGTGGAATCCTCACCTGGCACTCATCCGGGTTGAAGTCGTTTTCCCGCTTGGGCTGGCCGTAGGGGATGCCGCTGACCCCACCTCCGTAGCGCCAGGAGACGCCGTGATCATCGCTGAGCAGGCAGAAAACCCCATCCCGCTCCAGCGTTCCGTGGCCACACACGATAAGTCGGCCCTTCCGAGGCTCCCGCTGTTTCTGTGGGGAAAGGATCGGGATGCTGCAGACAGAGACACTGAGGAGGCTCAGAGGCAGGGAAGGGGGACCCCTCACCTAAGTTTGAGGATACACCCAGTCCCCTTCCGTTCTGTCCTTGCTGTGGGTCCTGCAAGCCTTGCAAACACCCACTGACTGAATTTAGCTTTTTGGCAGAATAAACTCCTTGGGGGCATACAGGGTATACTCTGGACAGGCTGTGCAAAGGACAAGGAGGCCTAGCCACAGGCATCAGATGGGAGCTTAAACCCAACCTGTGTTCATGCACCAAGCTGTGGCCCATGGCACAGGCTTGTGTTTGCCCAAATGAAGGAGTTTTTTCCCTAATCTGCATGGGGTTTTCTAATTTTTTTCTAATCTGTACATGGATTCAGTTCAGTTGTTTAGTCATGTCCGACTCTCTGTGAGTCTGTGGACTGCAGCATGCCAGGGTTCATGGATTGTTACATGGTTTGGGGCAGCCCTGTGGACAACCCCCAGATGGAATGCCACTGGCAAAATTCCACCTTCCCTGGGTAGAACGTTCTTCCCAGGATGTCCCTTTCTTCCACGGAATCCCATCTAAGACAGAAAAATCTGACTTCACAGGATCTTGTCTTTGCAAAGGAGTCCGTTATGGGGCAGACTCTCTACAAGGCAGCTCCTTCCACCCATCTCAGGACAGAGACCTGAATGCCAGAGCCCGGTCCTGGGGCAAACATCTCGGTGCCTATATCCAGGGAGAGGTTCCGCGGTGAGCTCCAGGAAACACCATCATCCTTACTCCACACCAGCATGGTAGAGGCCACCTGGCAGCCAGCCTTATGAGCACAGAGGGAGTAGAAAAGGAAGACCACGCCTGTCGTCGTGTCGCTCACCACTGCCCCCAAGTTCAGCCCATCTGGGGTCTCCCCATCATCCACAATGAAAGCTGTCGGAGACCATGTGCTGCCTAAAGAAAAAAAGGAAGAGACCCAGGGTAAGCACTTTGAAGGTGCTCTTTCCACCACTCCCTGCCATTTTCACCTCCTGGCTAGGGACCCAAGGCTTTATGATGGCCCCGAGGCCTACAAGACCTGCCCTTCCTTACCTCTCTGACCTACCTTTGTTCACTCCATCCAGCCACACAAACTCCTCATTCATTGAATATTTCCCTCCCTCCTTGGGGCATCTAAGCTGTTACACTGCTTAGCATGCTCTTTCTCAAGGCTCACTCACCTCCTCTGAGTCTGCTAAAAGATCATGTACTTAACATTGCAGTCAGACTCTAGCACTCTCCTTATCTCTTGCCCTATTTTGTTTTTTCCACTGTATTTATTACCTCTTAACACAAAAAATACATTTAGTTATTTATTATGTATATTGTCTGTCTCCCCATTCCCTATCCCATGAAGGCAAGGATTTTTGCTCTGTTTTGTTCATAACTGTATTCACAGAACCTAAAACAATGCCAAGTATATAGTAAGTGTTCAATAAATGTTTGAATGTATGCTCAACTCCTTGGTGATACTAGTTTCCAGATCACTGCCCTGACACCTTCCCTCCTTTAGGTTCTCTCTACTTCTCAGGGATCCAGCAGCCCTAGGCTCCTAAAGGCAGGTCAAGCTCCCCACCCATCCAACCTCTCGTGACCCAGTCATCTTTATACCCTGGTCCATAGACCTCCGCAGAGCTATGAATTTAGCTCCTTTATCCGATGTCGACATTTTTCTGGCCTCAGCAAAGGCAAGGAGAGTGCCCCGAGGAGTGGTGGTGATGAGCGGGATTCGGAAAGTGTCCACGGAGCCGATTTGCTTCCCACTCACCCACAGAAGTTGTTCCATGGTCACAAGTGGATGAACCTAGGAAGAGGAAGGGTCAACAGAACAAAGGTGACTTTGGGTTTTAGAGTGAATGAAGAGAGGCTTGGAGTCAGATTTCTCTGGGAGAGGCTGAGTGATGGGGATCCGGTGTGCGAGCTGGAGTCCCAGAACTAAGGGGAACCCGAGGAGAGTTTAGAGTGAAACTGGTGGCTCAGAGCTAGGAAGGGGCTACGAGGGGAGAATGAGCCCTCAGGGACAGGGAGACCTCAAATGGGGAAGAAGCCTGAAAGAGGAGACTCAGAGGGAAAGAGGACAAGGACCCAGAGAGGGAAAAGGACTAGGAAAGGAGGAAACGGGGTCGCAGGGTTCCTTGGAGGAGAAAGCGATCAGCAGCCCCGTCCCGACGGGGACAACCGGGCACAGATAGCCCGCGTGGGTCGGGGACGGAGCTATGCGAATGGGGACCCACCAGACTGAAGTCATCCTTTGCTCCGGCCCCGACTCCTGCAGGAGACATTAGCATGAAGATCGCGGAAAATATCTGAACCCTACAGATTCCCCATAATCGCAGCATTCGCGGTCTCCTGAGTTTGCCCAAGGACACTATACCGGGTCCCTCTTCAGTCATCTCTCCCTCGCGGCGGTCACGACCCTGGCCCCCAGGACTCGGACGCGGGTTGGAATCGATCAACTAACCCCGGCCCTTTAAACGCTCAGATGTATACCCCAAACCCGGCCCACACCCAGCCGCCTAGCCGCGCTTCCGCGACTCTAACTGGTCCTCACAGGACTCTGCACGTGACCTTCAGCGCTTCAGAGCCACTTCTTCCAATTGGCCATCTTTGAAGCCCCGGGGCGCGTGACCCGGGCGGAAACCGTATTGGATGGGGTGAAGAAGGGGGCTGGCATTACTCAGCAGAAACCTTTTGATTGGTCAAGGGATCTAGGTTACGTCATGGGGGCGGGACCTACTTTAAAGAGCCGGCGAGGTTAAAAAGGCTGCATGTAATCATGGATGAAATAAAAGTCCGAGAATTTTTGAGAAAACAAAATAGCAATTTTTTAATAAAATCTTTTTACTACAAAAGCGTGATCTGGAAGGCGGGGAGGCTGTACAGGCGGGAGACAGTCCAGGATCAGGGCTGCATCTCTCACTTCTTCCTCTTCTTGTCTCCCGGGGTCCCCTTGTTCTTCTTGCCAAGAATCTTCAGAAGGCTCTTGGACATGTAGTAGGGCCGGTCTGCTGAGCCATCATTCCGCTCCAAGTCTTCCACTAAGGCGCGACAGAGACCGTAAGAGCGAACCTTTGGGAACCAACCCCACTACCCGGGAAAATGAGGGACTAAGAGACAGCTGCCTGGTTTCCAGACTGCACCACCACCGGCTGGTTTGGGGCGCAGTTTTTGTAACCTATGTAATCGTGTCCTCATCTGCAAAGTAGGGTGAACGATACTATATTTCATAGCGTGATAAGGGTTAACGGAAAAAATATATGTCAGTTGCTTGACAGAGAGCCTGCTACACAGGAAACTCTGAATAAACGCCTACAGTATGGTAAGGAACTCCCCACTCACTACAGCCACCTGCTGGGAAGTCTCCTGGGGCTAATTTCTCCCCTAGTTTTTCTCGGGAAGATACCAGAGGCCTCTGCCCTAGAATGCCCCTTCTTGGGAGAGCCCAGGAACCTGGGAGCGAATCAGAGGCCTCTGCCCTAGAATGCCCCTTCTTGAGAGAGCCCAGGAACCTGGGAGCTCATTCCCTCCATTCTTCCCAAACACCTGCCCTGAGGATGTTAGAAGAGGCTCTGGCTCCTATAACTCACAAAGTCGCTGTTTCTAGAAGCACCACATCTCCTAAAGAGCCTGAACGATCTTTTAAGCTGAGGAGAGGAGGTGGAGGGGCTGTCTTGTCACTCACAGAAACAGAGGAAGAGAGTGTCCACACACATTCCAAAAACACTGAAGAAGCCGCTGGCGATGAGGTAGGCCCCTAGGATGGAGACCTGGAAGACACAAGGCTCCCGATAGTGTTCCTTTGGAGAGTTGGAGAATGAAGTGGCCGCGGGGTGGAGGGGTGGGAGGATGAGAAGGTATGGAGTGGGGGTGGGGGTGGGAACGTGTCACTCACCATGATGGGCAGCCAGTAATAGTTGAGTTGAGGATTCTCAAAGGTTTTACCCAGACTAGGGATGCGACCCGTGAAGAAAAAGAAGGACAGGACCCCTATGGGAGAAATCTGGACGTCACTATCACTCCTCTGAGGACACCTCTTAAACTGTCCAGCACCCCTGTCCTCTGTCCCTGTAACTCCCTTCCTGGTCCTTACCGACACCTCCAACCACCAGCAGCTTCCCAAAGAACAGTAGCAGGTCTGTGACTTTGTCCAGGACGACCACCCTGTATAAGGTGTTGGAATAGGTTGGGGATAAGAGGCCTGCCTGGGCTGGGAATAGAACTAGCTGCATAATTTGCTGTGATAGATGCAAAATGAAAGCTGTTCACATTTCAAGATGGAGGTAGCAGAGATTAAACCAAGCTCAAGGCCCTTCTGAGCACAGCACACTTGTGGATGGGAGATGACAGGGGTGGGGTGGGGGGTGGGGTGGTGTCAGCCTGACCTGACAATGTTCCGCATGAGCAGCATGAAGGCGTTTTTGGCTGAGACACAGAAGTTCTTCCCGTAGATGGCAATCTGGGTGAGGTGGCAATTTCAGAGTTAGCTGTGGTGAGCTCACCTGGGCCAGGGCGGGAGGTCAGGGTCAGGAGTGCCCAGAGCAAGGGGTTGCTCATACAGTGCACTCACCATGATGTATGCATTGCGGTTCAGGAACTTGATGAACTTTTCCAAACACCAGAGGCAGCACTTGAAGCAGCACAGGATACAGCGAGTCAATGGGTTCTGGGCTCCTGGGGGTAAGAAAGGCTCATGTTTGGTCACTGGCCCCTGATAGGCGCTCCTGCCCCATCAGGGATACAGCTGATTAGCCCAGTCTCGGCCAGCCCCCAGCCTCTGCTCACCTCTCAATTTGTGGTCAATGTATTCCAGGATGACCCGAGCTATCTGCACCAGGGTCAGGATGAGGGCTCCAAAGGCTAGTGATCCCGTGTGGTAACTGCAGGGAATTGGTGGTCAGAGGCAGCCCCAGGACCCCTGGGCTTCCTAGGTTCACAATTCCCATTCCTCTGCCCTGGACTTACCGGAGTGTGCGCAGGAAAGCAGAGCCCAGGGGAAAGGTAGGGATGTCCCGGGGCTTGTGGAAGGCCCAGTAAAAGGAAGCAAAGGCCCCAGCCAGGACACACTGGCCCAGGGCCAGTACCCAGTTGATGGTCCAGAATAGCCCCAGAACTGCATAGATTTGCAAGTTGAAGAGAGAACGCTGTGCCAGGCCTGTGGACTGGTAGCCCTGGAAGACGCACATCAGCCCGGGACAAGAGGAGTTCACTTGCTCCTGTGGAGAACAGCAGAGGATGGAAACAGCCTTCCCAGAGCTGGGGAAGCCCGTTCTTTCCAGGAGATTTATCTCTGGGTTCAGACAGGGTTCAGCTTGCCTATTGTGTGAGCATAATTTGCTTCCTTCAGTCTCCAGTCTCTGCAATAGCACAAGAGCTCCCAGGCTGTGCTGCTGTTGCGGCTCAGTTGTGTGTGGCTCTGTGACCTCATGGACTGTAGCCCACCAGGCTCCTCTGTCCCTGGGATTTCCCAGGCACAAATACTGGAGTGGATTGCCTTTTCCTACTCCAGGGAATCTTCCTGACCCAGAGATTGAATGCTTGTCCCTTGTATCTTGTGTGTTGGCAGGCAGCTTCTTTACCACTGCGCCACCTGAGAAGCCCTGTTGTTGTAACCAAGCCTTAATGGTATGGAAGCAGTGTTACCAGTGCCTAGCTCTCCCTTGGACTCCATCAGCTGTCCTCTTCCAAAGCAGCCTCTGCAACTTCAACCAAAACACTGTCTAGCAAAGTTGAACAGACTGGGTACCAGATGATACTAAGGAATTGTTCATTTTGCTTGGTGTGATAATGGTGTAATGGTTATGCTTTTTAAAAGTCCTTATCTGTTGAGATCCATCCTGATATATTTATTGATGAAATGGCACAGTGTTCAGAATTTGCCTCTTAAAGCTCCAGGAAAAAAAAAAAAAATTGCAGGGGGTTGGGGAATGGGTGGGGAGACAGAAAAAGAACAGAAAGCTGAAGGTTATGGAATCTGAGTATGGGGATTCTCCATGTTTGTGTGTATCTGCAAATGTCTCTAATAAAAAGTAAAAAACACAGACTTGTCTCCTAAAGCAAAGGTCCTAAAGTGGGACCTACTAAACTGCACATTAAAGGAAACTGTTGAAAAATGAAAAAAAAAAAAACACCTACTGAATGGGAGGAAATATTTGCAAATGACATGATCAATAAGGGATTAATAGCCAACATATAAAAACAGCTCATACAACTCAACATAAAAAAGAAAAGCAAACACACACACCTGATTTAAAAATGGGCAGAAGAACTGAACAGACATTTTTCCAAAGAAATGTGGATGGGCACCAGGCACATGAAAAGATACTCGACATTGCTAATCGTCAGGGAACTACAAATCAAAACCACAATGAGATATCACGTCATACCTGTCGCAATGGCTGTCATCAAAAAGAATACAACAGATGTTGGCAAGGATATGGAGAAAAGGAAACCCTTGTACACTGTTGATGGGAATGTAAATTGGTTCAGTCACTGTGGGAAGTTTCTCAAAAAGCTAAAAATAGAACTACCATTATGACCCAGGAATTTCACTTCTGGATATATACTACCCCTCAAAAAAAAAACAAAAAACAAACAACCCACTAATTGGAAAAGATCCATGCTCTCCCAATGTTCATAACAGCATTATTTTCATTTGCCAAGGTGTGGAAGCAACCTAAATGTCCATCAACAGATGAATGGACAAAGATATGGTATATATCAATATATACAATGAACTACTACCCTGCCATCAACAGGAACATTTGCAGCAACATGGATGACTTGGAGGATGTTATGCTAAGTGAAATAGTCAGAGGACAAATACTGTATGATATCACTTATATGTGGAAACTAAAAAATACAACCAACTAGTGAATATAACAAAAAAAGATGCAGACTCATAGAGGACAAATTAGTGGTTACCAGTGGGGAGAGGGGAGCTGGATGGGGCAATATAACTACTTGGTATAAAATAAGCTACAGGGATATATTTACAGCATGGGGAATATAGCCAGTGTTTCATAATAACTGTAAAATGGATGTGCCTTTTAAAAACTGTGAGTCATTATGCTACACACTTGTAACTTATATAATATTGTACATTACACTTAAAAAAATCAAACAAATTTCTCTTTCCACGGGACTTTCCTGGCAGTCCAGTGGTTAAGGCTCCATCCTTTCACTGCAAGGGCTTGGGTTCTATCCCTTGTCAGGGAACTAAGATCCCACATGCCACGTGATGCAGCCAAAAAAAATACCAAACCCAAATGTTTTTCCATAAAATGTGACAAAAGTCTTGATAACTGTTGAAACTGATTGTATGTTTGAAATTTTATAACAAGAGGGAAACTACTTTCCACTTTTTATGTAATTGTGGGTTTGTGTCTGTTGCCCCCGCTAGGTCCTAAGCAAGTTGAAAGCAACAACTGCTTCATCTGGGGCTTTGTATAAGCAGTGCCTGGATCCTCCTTAAGTGGTCTCCCTCTCCTTTTTCAATGTGCGGCAAATGTCTGTGGGCAGGCTTCCCTGGTGGCTCAGGGGTAAAGAATCTGCTTGCCAATGCAGTAGACACAAGTTCCATCCCTGGGTTGGGAAGATCCCCTGGAGAAGGAAATGGCAACCCACTCCAGTATTCTTACCTGGGAAATTCCATGGATAGAACAGCCTGGTGGGCTACAGTCCATGGGGTCGCAAAGAGTGGGACACAACTGAGCAACTAAACAATGCCTGTGGGCACAGCCCATGGTCCCAGCTCTGATGCAGTGGCCACATGAAAGCTTTGACACTAAATGCCCAGCAGTCCAGCCCCAACTCCCTGGGAAGCTCACAGAGGAGAGTTTGGGGAAGTAGTTTCTCTCCCGGGCACCCAGGGAACCCACCTGCCTGTTGCCTAGAACAGTGTGTTCTGAGGAAGACTAAAATAACCTAAACAAAACCTACCTACAGACACCAGCTCTTATCAGGTGCCAGCCATTATACTAGGCATTTTCATGTACCCAGTGTCCTTTCTCGGCTACCCTGAAGCACAGATATTAAGATTATCTCCATTTTACAGGTAAGTGAAGTGAGACAGAAAGGATGAAATGGTCAATGTTCCTCTGGGCAGAGAAGCATCCTGAGGAGGGAAGGCGATGCTGGGATCTTCCTGCCCCAGGGCCTGGCGGCACAGCATGCCTCCTCTTCCAGCACAAGGGGCAGGGGGAGGTGCTCCGTGGGAGATCTGGAGTCTGCTAGGGGCCTGCTGTGTGACCCTGGGTGAGCCCCTTGCCCCCTCTGGTCCTGTCTCCTCTGCACAAAGAGGGATTTGGACCACTTGACCTCAAGGTCCCCTCAGCCCTCTTGACGCCCTCCACGACACCCCCAGATCCTCACCATGGGGTCGCATGATGTATTCATGGGCACTTTCTCACAGCCGGGCAAACTGCTGTTGGGCGCCCAGAACACGTACTGGGGTTGCCCCGATGTGGCCAGGAATCCAGAGGGGAGTCAAAGAAAGCAGGGTGATGGGGGACCTCCACAGATTCCCCTCCCCTCCTCAGCCACCCTTCCCAGGTGTTTGAGCAGCTTGCTCACTGCACAGAGGGGCTGAAATTCAGCCTGTGCCTGCTCTTTCACAGCAGGGCTGTGTCTGCTGGGCAGAAGGGGTGCCTTCTTCCGATGGCACTAGTATTGCCCTGCCCCCCACCCCCAAGGGCTTCAGGAGGGGTGAGCCACGTGGGCAAAGGATACAGAGCGATTATAGCCCAGTAGGCAATGCAGACAAGCAGGAGGGCGAAGGTGACCAGCGGGTAGAACATGGTGGACATTATGTATCCTACAGCCCTGCAAGGGAGATGAGAGCAGTCCATCAGTGAGGCTACCCCACGACCCCCACCACCCTCTCTTGGGGTTGACCCGGCACAGGCCACACCTCTGCCCTCTCTGGGGCCTGCCCCATACCCCTAAGACTGGGCACACGGTAGGTGTTCACTGGAAGAACTGAATTGAATAAATCAGCCTCAAGAGAACTTTAGAGGAAACTAGAGTCACAGATGAAGAAGGCAATGGTACCCCGCTCCAGTACTCTTGCCTGGAAAATCCCATGGACGGAGGAGCCTGGTGGGCTGCAGTCCATGGGGTCGCTAAGTCAGACATGACTGAGAGACTTCACTTTCACTTTTCACTTGTTAATCACCATGTTATGCTATCCCCTTTCCTCCACTGCCCTGCCACCTTTCCAGCGCTCCCTTTTCAGGCCCGCCCCTTTGCCCTCTGCCCTTTCTCCTTCCCAGGCAGGCCTGACCTGCTGGCCTCCTTCAGGAGGGCGATGGCGATGCAAATCCGCTGCCGCAGGAAGATGAGCATCAGCAGCAGGACGCCTTCGAGCACAGCCAGTATGATCACTGAGGGCAGACAGGGGACAGAGGGGCCTGGGTCAGGGCCAGGGCAGCTTTTGGGCAGCCAGTGGTTCACGGTAGGCAGGGCACTCACAGGCAGCTAGCCAGGTCTCCTGAACGTTTCTGTAGGCACTGAGGTTGGTGGTGAAGCCCAGCTGGGAGATGGAGGCACCCTTGTCCCGCAGCACGCGGTATTCTTCCCAGCAGTGGTAGATGCCATACGCCAGCACGCCCAGCACCCCTATGATCAGCACAAACACCAGGGGCCCGGCCACCAGCCGTAGAAGCAGGATAAACAGCAGGCTCAGAACCAAAGCCAGGCCTAGTGCACTGTGGACAGGGAAACATAAGTGAGGGTCACCCCACATTGCTCGTATCTTTCCCTGTGCAAAGGCCCACAGATGTCTTTCCTCAAACCCCTAATGTCTCCATCAGAACCACTTTACCTCCACCCCCTTTTTCTTATAAATCCTGTTGGATTTGGGATCCATTCAGACCTCTGGCTCCTCCTCCCCTGCCCAAAGATCCTGTTTCAGATGGTGGTCTAGGGGACAGAGAGGCACAGTGGGGAGAGAAGAAGGACGAGAGGGCAGAGGAACCTGGTGACTCACATAAGAATCCAATACCAGGACTGGGCAAAATCTTCAAAGATCTTGACACTGATGTCACGGGCATTGAGGCTGTCGAGAAGACCACTATTGGAGAGAGACAGAGTCAGATGGGGCTCTGAGTGGGAAAGGGGTGGGACAGAGATGGAAGGGCAAGGGATTGCCCACCTGATGCTCTGGGAGATGGATGTGTTGGAGATCCCTGGGAGCTCAGGCACCGTACTATTGGTCCATGGGAAACAGCGCCCCAGAGCTGGAGGGAGAGAACCGGGGTGGGGGGGGTCCCACAGAGCTGACTTCAAAGTCTCTGGCCGCCCCCAGACCTCCACCCCCGAACTGCTGCTAGGACAGGGTAGAGAAGGGCTCTGCACCCTGCAGAGGGCAGTTCTTGACTCCACAGCAGAAAGGGAGCTCCTGCCCCAAGGAGCCCAGTCTGGCTGCCTTCACTGTCTCTTCATGCCCCTTCCTCCATGCCCTGCCACTGCCTGGGTTAGACCCTCCTGCCTCTTGCAGCACCTCCACGCCCACCCCTGCCACCCTTCAATTCAACCTCTGCTAGAGTGCCTGGGAGACACGGCACAGCCGGGACCTGGCATTCCAGGCTCAAGGTCACTGCTAGACGCCCTACCCTGGAGAGTGCCCACGCTTGACGTTCAGGCTGAGTCTCCATCGTCTGAGCCCAGCCCCTTTCCCCTCCCCTCTGTACCTTCGCTCTCCCTCCTCTAGAAATTCCATCCATTATGCCCCATTCAGCTCCATCTTCATCTCCCCTCCTCCAGGAAGCCTTCTCACCCCGCCCCTACCCCTCTCCCCTGGCACCTATTATGTGCCTACAAAGCCATTTATCACCACCCTCACAACAGCTTTGTCATGCTTGCTTTGGCATTTACATTCTAAAGATAAGAAAACAAGGTTCAGAGAGGCTGAGCCATTTACCTAAGACCACACACACACAAGTGCTAGAACTTAAAGCCAGATCTATCTGATTCTGGAGCACTCATTTGGAAATACTTCCTATTGCACACATTGAGAGTTGGATATCCTTTCTCATGCTATAGTTTAAAAAAATTTTTTTTCCTATACTTTCCATGAGGTTTGCAGGATCTTAGCTCCCTGGCCAGGGAGCCAACCAGTGGCCCCTCCAGTGGAAACACAGAGCCCTAACCATTGGGCCACCAGGGAATTCTCCTCAATTTTCTTTTTTTTTCCTGTTAAAAATAACATTCACTATTGGGAAAAAAAAAAAAATCAACCGTGATCCTATCACCAGACACAGTCCCTTTAACATGTGGGTGAACGTCCTTCCAGTCTGTTCCTGTGCCTGCATATAAATGCACGTGTGCACATTCACCCATGTATGTTCTCGTGGGAATCTCATGCAATTGCTTTGTGAACACCTCTGATCTCAGCACCTAGGAAGCAGTTTTCATCTTCACTTCATCTGTCCCTGGAGCCTGGCATGCAGCAGGTGCATAATAAGCACTGGTGCTCTGACTCCAGGATGATCAGCAGAGGAAAAAAAGCAAAGAACTGATGCCTGTTCCTATTTTGTTACAGAGTAGCTGTGTGACTTGACTCTCTGAGCCTGGTTTCCTCAAAAACCTAGGACTGGATGTTGTCTGAGAGAGGAATGTAGCTTCTCACCTGGAGTGGAAGGCAGGAGGAAACTGGGGCAGAGCTCCTGTTGTAGGCTTTGGAGTACTTGCTGGAGGGGGGTGGGGAGACAGACAGACACACAGACACAGAGTAGGATGAAGGAAGGAGTCATCCCCTTTCTCCCACCATGATCATCTCCCCTCCCTCCCATCTTCCCTTATTATGGACACTCCCTGGTGACAGCAGTGATGTTGGGGGCAGCGCTCACCATGTTCCCAGGCACCCCTGGCAGACAGAAATTCCTATTTGCTGCGTAGAAGACCTGTTCGACCATCTGTGAGAACTGTCTTGGTTCCACGGTCCATGAGGCCTCTGGGCAGGAGGATACACACACCTGGGGGCAGAAAGCATGCTGAGGGGCTGGTACCCAGACCCTGGGGGGAGGTCAGGGGACAGACACAGGCCCCAGACTCTGACCTGGGGCGTGGGGCACTTCAGGCCATTCTGGGCGATCGCGATGATGTTAGTGTTTAGGACGCAGCTGAAGATGTTGAAATATAGGAGATATGGTTTCTCTCTGTAGGAGAGAAGGAAACATGCATCAGCGCTTGGTCAAGCTCAGGGAGAGAGAAGGACTGCCAGGGCTGTACCTCCAGATGTGGCCAGTGTGACCCAGACACGCACCACCCAGCTCCTGACCCCAGGAAGCTCAGGGATGTACCTCCAGATGTGGCCAGTGTGACCCAGACACGCACCTCCCAGCTGGGGAGGTGTGGGAGACACCCGAGAGTTTCCCAAAGGAACTCAGCATTGCCACTGCTAACAGATGGTTAAGAGCTTGAACTCTGGAGCCAGATCATCACCCAACTTTATGACCCTAACCACTCACCACCTCATTTCCATCAGATGTGAAATGATAGTACCTGCCTCACAAGGTTGAAATGAGTTTGTGTGTGTAAAGTACACTGCCTGCCTGGAACACAGTCAGTGCCATATGAATGTTAGTGTTTTTTTGTTTTTTTTTTTAATATTTATATATTTATTTATTTGGCTGTGCTGGATCTTCATTGCAGTTATACAGGATCTGTGATTGTGGCATGTGAATTCTTAGCTATGGCATGTGGGATCTGGTTTCCCGACCAGGGATCAAAACTCGGCCCCCTGCATTGAGAGCATGGAGTCTTAGCCACTGGATCACCAGGGAAGTCCCAGCAGCTTCACTATGTATCAAGCGTCTCCTGTATGCTAGGACTGATAGTGTTGCTTCTGGAATCATCCTTGTGTTTCAGAAGAGGAACTCCAAGTTCAGAGAGGTTGAGTCTCTTGCCAGAGATCACAGACCAGAACTTAGTGCAGTTGGAGATGAAAATGCCCGTCTCTGAACTCTAAAACCCATGCACTCAACCATGACTCTGCTACTGCTACTGCTAAGTCACTTCAGTCATGTCCGACTCTGTGCGACCCTATAGACAGCAGCCCACCAGGCTCCCCCGTCCCTGGGATTCTCCAGGCAAGAACACTGGAGTGGGTCGCCATTTCCTTCTCCAATGCATGAAAGTGAAAAGTGAAAGTGAAGTCACTCAGTCGTGTCCGACTCTTCAGATCCCATGGACTGCAGCCTACCAGGCTCCTCCGTCCATGGGATTTTCCAGGCAAGAGTACTGGAGTGGGGTGCCATTGCCTTCTCCGAACCATGACTCTGCTGCCTCCCAATTCTGGGCATCTGGGAAGCCACTGGCCAGCAGTGGGGGCTGTTCTACATGGTGAGATTCAGGGAAGCTGAGGTGGAGTGGTCCCCTGTCCATCTCCTGTTGCACCTCCCTCCTGCCCTCTTTTCTGTCTTCTTACTCACTTGTTTTCCCCGATCCCGCAATAGGCCCCTGTGGAGTTCCTGGGGTAGAGGACTTGTTTGGGGTCTCCGTACACCCAGGCTGCAGATAGAGACATGCAGATACATCACCAGGAGCGGGGCACACGGACTTAAGAGGGAACAGCCATGGAATGGTCCCTCCCTGGGACAGTAATGTCCCCCAGCCACTGCCCCAGCTCTGCCCAGCCAGAAACTCACCCAAGATCCCCACGGCGATGTAACCCAGAATGAAAAGGAAGAAGAGCACACAGCAGATGATATCTGTGCAGCTCCTGGGGGAGAAATGAGGGAGACACCTGGAGAGGGTGTGCTGGGGTAGGGGGAGCATGATCTGGAGGAGTCATGCTTTGGAGAGTTGGGGGGATGCTAGAAAGTAGGCATGGGTAGGTTTCATTTTACAACCTTTTTTTTTTTTTTTTTAGAAAAATCTTTTCCTGGATGGGTAAACTTTCTTCTGAGTTTTAACACAGGAAAGGGCACAATTTAGAAGTGCTCAGCTGGGTGAGTCTTCCCAAAGGACACTTGCCCATGTAGCCAGCTCCCAGCTGAAGACACAGAATATCACCAGCAGCCCAGAAGGCCCCTTGGGCCCTCCACCCATGACAGTTTCCCCAGGGCCACCACTCTCCTGGGGCAGGAGTTTTTCCTCCGACAAGTTTCTTAACAATATTCCAGTATATAAAAGCAAAACCAAGACCCTGTCCACCCCCCTGCCCCCACCAGCACAGTGCCCAGAACTTACCTGTTCCTGATGGGGCCTCGAAAGGAGGGGTCATATTTGGCTGGTTTCCCTGAAGGGCAGGGGGAGGAGTGTGGGGAGTAAGATATTGACAGGCATCTCTTTCCCCCAATTTCTAGTCTCTCCAAACCCCTTCCCACAGCAGGATCTACCCTAAGCCCTGTCCTAGGGCACTCAGGAATTTGGAGGGAGAAAGAGAGGGGCAGGGCTGGCAGGAAGGGAGAGCAGAGAACAGGGAGGGTGGGATCCAGGCTTGCTCAGCAACTTTGCTGCTCGGTGAACTCCAACCAGGAGGCCTTGGAGGTAGGGGGGAAGGGCGGCCTTTTATGGGTCATTTATGCTCACACCTCAAGGCTCTTCACCTCCTTCCTCCACCCTGGTTCCTTTCTCCCAAGTCTCTTCTCTGGCTGGGACGTGGGATTCTGTGTTCAATCATCTCAGTCGCTCTCACATCCCAGTCCTTATCGCTTCCCCTCTCTGTACCCCCACTCAGGTTGGGCACAGTCCCTCCCACGTCTGCCCCAGCCCTTCCTTCCACTCTCTGGCCCCAGGCTGTGGGGAAAGAAGCTGGAGCCAAAGGCATCAATTCCTGTAGGACCTGGAGAGGGAGGACACCCACCCCCAGCGCTGTAGACCTCCTGCCCTGAAGGGACCTTAGTCCCCAGCTGCCGCCAGTCTCCTCTCCGGGGGAGCGGTCAGGCTGACACCTGAGCCGGCAGTTGAGATTGCTGTGGCCACAAGTCCTGTTCCTGGTCCTCCCTGAGTACACACGGGGAGGAGGTGGGGCCAGGCCGCCAGGGTCCCATGTGGGACACAGGGGTGGGTGAGAATCTGGGAAGGGGTGTGGCCCCTTCTCCCAGGTGCCCTGGACTCTGTCCCTCCGTGGTTCTGGGACATGATGTCAATGATTGACCCAAAACCTCTCCAGGAAGTCTGTGGGGCGTCCCCACTGCTCCCTCCCCTACCTCCCTTCTGACCAAGCCTTGCCTCAGGGAGGTCCCTCCCTTGGGGTTCCCTCCTTTTCAGACCAGGGCAGGCCCCTGAACCCCAAGGACTCTCTGCAGGCAGGCCCTCAGCCCTCACTGCACACAGGGATCCCAGAAGCTGGTCCCCGTTTCCTCTCCCTGCAGATTTCCCCACCCTGCCCCCACACTAATCCTTGGGACCCCTGGGGCAGGCTCCCAGCCTTTGTTCCTCACAGACACTCTGGAGACAAGCGGCCTCCTTCCTCCCCAGGCCTTACCCTTCACAGGAACCCCAGCAGGCCGCTGCCTCTTTCCTCTGGGCTCCCTCCTAATAGGGATCCTGGAGGCAGGCCCCCAGCCCCCTCTCCACCAACATCTGCAGCTCCAACTCCTTACAGGGGCCCTCAGCAGAACCCACTCCCCCTGCCATTCCTCACAGACCCTGGCAGGCAGACCCCAACACCTTTCCCCTCTCGGAGACTCGAGTCCCGGCTGAAACTCCCCCTCTTCTTGGGGACCCCAGCTGTTCCTCCCCACAGCAGCACAGAGCCTGGCTCACTCCTCTAGCCCCTCAACTCCTTCCCCTGCTCAGGACCCTGACCCTGACTCCAGGCTTCATTTCCGAGGGCCCTGCTCCGAGGGGGCCCCGGAATCCAGGCGTGACATTACCCTCTGCTCCCAGGGACTCCAGCCTCCCTCCTCATGGAGATCACAGCTTCACTGCTCAAAGGCTCCCAGCAATGGTCCCGTCCCTGAACCCCATACTCCTCCAAGAACCCTGATGCTATCTCCTTTCTTCCATCATCTGTTTCCTGGGTCCTCCCCTTGGGGACCACGACTGCCCTCAGCTCCTCTCCTTGGGGTCAACCCAGCCACCATTTCCAGAGCAGGCCTCCCCTCCCTGACCGGCTCCGGGCCCCTACCCCAGCCTCACCGCCCCCAGCCCTCCGCCTCACCGTAGGCCTCCTTGTCCTGGTCCTGTTTTCCCCCCATGGCTCAGTCTCCCGGAGTGATTGGAGCCCGGGAGACCTGGCGGCTCACCTGCCACCAGCCCCGCCCTCTGCACACGTCACAGCCCCTCCCCTGCCTGTGGTCCCCGACACACTTGAGTTCCTCCTGGACTCAGCTGAGCGCTGAAGCTGGAGTGCAGGAAGGAAAGCCTGGGATGTGGGTCAGGTCAGGGCTCAGAGACCAAGGCCTGAGGAACTCACACACTCTTAAGAAAATCCTTTAGAATTCTGTAAACTACTTCCAACTGTAATACAGTCACACCCACGCCCTCCTACCGGAAATGTGGAGATGAGACCTACCCTAGACTCTGCCCCACAGTAATCCCCACAACCGTCCCCTGGAGGGCTATCCACACCGGCCACACCTGCCCAGCCCCCTTTCCATCCCCTTTCTGCCCCTTGGACCCACATTCCCTCGGGCTGTGTGTGCTTTTCCGCCAACAATCACCCCGTTTATTATAAAACCAACATTTATTGAGAACAAAGGAAACCAATTAGCACAGAGGCTCAATTTCATCAAACTTCAGTTGAGGGTGGGGAACAGGGGTGGCAGGAGGCGCTTGGGGGGAGGGGTGGCCAGCCCTGAAGTCACCCTCCCAGGAAAGAACCAGCTCTGGGAGACAGGGGCTGTCAGACCTCCAGGGCCTGGCTGGGAGCTGGCTGAGGAATGTGTGAAGGGGTAAGGGAGAGAGGAAACGGTAAAAGCCCCCAGGCGTAGGCTGTGGGCAAGCGGCAGAAGTGGCTACTGAGCTGGTGGCTGTCCAGGGGTGGGACAGTGGCTGTGGTCCGATCTCAGGGGTTGACGGGGGGCAGGGAGCTGAGCTCAGGCAGCAGCTCAGGGTGTGGGTCCAGGCGGGCCAGGCGGCTCTGCTCCAGGGCAATGGCCTCAGCCGAGTGCTTGCACTTCTCAGAGCCACACTGGCAGGTGAAGTACTTGCTTTTGATGTCCCAGAAGCGGTCACCATAGTCAAACCTGTCAGAGCAGCACAAGAGATCTGTGGAGCCCAGACCCACTCCAGAGCACCCACTCCCACTTCAGAGGGGCTCTAAGCCCTCCTAGGTTCAAATGCCCTGGCAGCACTAGCATTGCCCAGGAGCTTGTTAGAAGTGAAGGCTCTCACGACCCACCCCAAACCTACTAACTCAAAATCCATGAGGTTCAGGACTCTGTCTACAGTGACTTCAGAGAGGCTCTGCTCTAATCTATGCCTGGAAACCAGGCACTTGCCAGCCTTCTGCTTTTGGTCTGGGGCTTGCTACATCTCCCACACCCCAGCTGAGCCTCAGGAGGCCTCACCCCAGCTCCTCCCCGGCCCGGATGTCTCGGGAACTGAAGAAGGCGATGCGTGGAAATCTCAGGTCTTGGTGCAGCATGAAGACTCGGACGGGATGATGTTGGGGTCACACAAGTGGTTGATGAAGCGGCTGATGTTGCCGTAGTAACGGGCATCGATGCAGTACACCTCTCCATCCTGAGGGGGGAGCATCACTCATCACATCTACCACCACCCTGCTGGCTGGCCAACCTCCTCGCCCCACTGATCACCTGGCCCCTCCTCCCCAGGTTTCCATCTGCTGCTTGAAAGGAGGAAGGCAAGGGGGTCTCCTGCCCACCTTGTTGTCCAAGTCGAAGAGATAAGAATCGTCCTCTCTCACATCAGCCTCGGCATCAGAGATCAGTTCTCCGACATACCTGTTGGGCAGGAAGTGGTGGTTCTGGAGGTGAGCAGGGAGTTACTGCAAGTAGGCTCCAGGGCCTGTCTCTCCCCACAGCCTGGGATTCCTCTTCCACCATTTGTCAGCTGCCCCAGACACTCTCCGTGAATCTCACAGATCCACATGGCTGGGGTGGGTGACCCAAGGATAGCAGACATGATCTAGGAGGGAGAGGGTAGGAGGTCCCCATCCAGAAGGGGGATCAGGAAGAGGAGCCTGGGGACACAGGCATGTGAGAGTACACAGGACAAACTGGCCAGTCGGGCTCCCCCAGGACAGCGAGATCAACAGGCAGGACCTGACAGTGTGGGGCAGGGGTGAGAAGTGTGGGGCCACTGGAGTAGCAGCGGTGGGGAAGCTCAAGGGAAGGTACAAGCTGCACCAGAGGATGATTCAGGTGAGTACGGAAGTGCCAAGCCTCTGGGGTGAAGGGATGAGTATCTTGGCAGTGGGCCTGGGTGGGGAATCTGTTCAGGTGTAGACATGGGGAGGACGAGGAAATCACCCAGCAGGTGGGGCAAGGTCAGGCTGAGGACAGGAGAGAGGTGAGAACTGCAGGAAGGGATGGAGCCCCAGGAGCTGTGAAGAACTGGGGAGGAAGCACCCACGTTTGGAAAGCAGAGGAAGAGGAGCTGGTGAAGAGGAAGAAAGGATGAGTTGCGGCTAAGGATGGTGTCATGGGAGCCAGAGCTAAGGGGGTGGCGGATGCCAGGAGAATGCAGACTGAGACACAGGGGTCGGGGTGTGGGGACCGACGAGAGGAAGCAGAGGGAGAGGGTAAAGGCAGATCTGGGCAGGGATGAGTAGGGAGTGGATGGGGGGAACTGAGATCCAGCAGGAAGAGGCCGCTTGTCTGAGTCAAACTGAGAGATGACACGATGGAGGGAAAATGAATGGTTTCTTAAATAGCCAAATAGGGCTGAATGACTTTTTTTTTGAAAGCCAAAGAAGATTAAGTTTGAAGACCATGGGGTAAAAGCTAGGAGACACGGAGAAGTTATAGATGCTGGGAAGAGAAAGAACTGACAGATGGGCAGGCCTGAGGCCCCTGAGGAGGTGGACGGAAGGGTAGCTGTTATCACCTCCATTTTGCAGACAAGGAGGAGGAGGCTCAAAGTGGTTGTGAACTTGGCCGAAGACACCCAGTGGCAGAATGGGGCTCAAACCCTGGTCTGTTAAAACTGGGCCTTTCCCCAGTTGAGAAGGGCAGGGGAGAGGGAGTGTGAAGCTCAGGAAGACACCAATGGGGAGGGAAAGACACAGGCCCTGTGACCTGGGCAGAGTGGAGGCTTGGGGATGGTGGTCAGAGGAGGCTGGCCAGGTGGACCCATTAGGGAGGAGGGCAGAGAGGGATGCCTGGGAGTCAGCCGTGGCCCTGCACCCAGCCCTTTGCCCCGAAGAGCCAGAGTACCCCTCCCCCTCAACCACTCACTCGCAAATGAAGGTACCCTGGGGAATGGTCTGCAGGGCACGGACCCCCCAGCCCATCTTGGCTGTTCGGTAGAGCTGCAGTCGCACCCTGAAGGTGGGAGAGAGGACGGTATTGAGGGGGGTGACATGGAAGCTTCCCAAAGGAGAGAAGGGAGAAAGCGGGGTGAGGAGGGCCAAGGGGCAGGGACTCACTTGATGCCGCTCTGCACTACTCTGTTCTTGCAGTTTCTCCAGCAGGAACATGCCTGGTTACACTCAAAAATCAGCGGGGGCTCAATCTTGTTAAATTCCTGGAGCAGCCGCCCATCCTGGGGTTGAGGGACGGGAAGACAGTGGTTTTTGTGTGGTGCTCCCCTCAGCTGCCCAGGACTCCCAAGACTTCACCGAAAAATCCATCACTGACCCCACCACAGACTCAGGGAGGCCACGTATACGCTACAGGAAACCCACAACCATCGCCCTTGATTTGCATACACCAAGGCTCTGTCTTGGCAACGTCCTAGGAGTCTCGGGTCTCGCCCTGCCCTCTCCGCTACTTCCGCCACAGGACAGAAGGCAAGGGACAAGGCCCCAGAGGGTTGGTGTCAGAGGCCAGCTCCGGAGGAGTGGATGGGCAGGTGGCCAGGGCACGCACCTTGTCATACCAACAGCGGATGCTGAGCTGGCCACACAGGCAGTTGGAGCTGGAGCAGTCATCCACACACGTGCAGTGCTGGGGCAGGAGGCAGGTCAGCTCACCCCTCAGAATCGGCCCAGGCCCCTCAGCTTCCCCCCACAAGCCCCCCAACTGCTGTCCTTTCTCTAGGGTCCACACTGTAAGGTAGTGGTGGTGATGGTCCCAGGATGAGGGGGAATCAAGATGCTGCTGATGCGGGTATCTCTAGGGCCACCATGAGCCTATGTGATACCTTCATGTGTCCTAGAAAAAGGTCCCCCTCCCCAGGTGGATGCAAGCCCACACCAGAGGTCCCTTTCAGCCCCACCACCTTGGCCAGACGTCCTTGTTGGCACAACGTGCCCGGCTCCACTTAGTGGCTCTGAGTGCCCCTTTGGGAGGAGGTCCCAGGGCCCCACACTAACCTGCAGGTGGGTGATGTTGCGGTCAATGTTCATGGTGGACGTCTCGCAGTTCTCTGAGATGTACTTGTAATCCTCGGGGCAGGGCTCCCCGTCCACACCATTGACACAGGGGATGGGGACGTTCTCATAGCCCCGAGCCACGTCCCTGGCAGGAGGGGAGATGGAGCTGGGTGGCTAGAGTATGGGGTGAGGGCTTCCCTAGAAGCAAGGAGAGGGCCGGGGGAGGGGAGAGGGTGTTCTGGGGGTTCATCAGGGGTGGGGAGTAAGGTTCGCAGATCAAAGGCAGGACACTTAGCTAAAAATCTGAATTTCAGATCAGATAATCAGGAAATAATTTTTTTAGTACAGGGCTTCCCTGGTGACTCAGACAGTAAAGAATTCACCTACAATGTGGGAGACCTGGGTTCGAACCCTGGGTTAGCAAGATCCCCTGGAGGAGGGCATGGCAACCCAGTCCAGTATTCTTGCCTGGAGAATCCCATGGACAGAGGAGCCTGGCAGGCTACAGTCCACGAGGTCACAGAGTCGGACAAGACTGAGTGATTAACACTCTCACTTTCATGTCCCAAATATACTCTCAGAACACTCTTAAACATTAAAAAAGTATGCGTTGGTCACTTGAAATTCTAATTTAGCCAGGTGTCTATTTTTATTTGCTGTATCTGCCAACTCTATCTGTATGTGTTTCAGGGGGAACGGAGGTGGTTCTGGGGACTCCGAGGCTCCAAGGGGCCTGGGGAGGGGGCTCTGGGTGCGGAGAGAGCCCAGGCTCACCGGCAGATGATCTTCTCCGTGCGGATGGCCCGATTCCCCACCCCGAGCCGGAGCTTGCGGTTGAGCTGGAGGGCAAACCACACGTCGGACCGCTCGGGGGTCAGGTCCCACGCCGTGTCCCCCTCCTTGTTCCGCAGCTCAGGGTTCGCCCCGCGTGACAGGAACAACCTGGGAGGGGACAGGAGCCCGTGGGGCACCTGGCCGTGAGAGGTGGCAGAGGGGCGCGTGTGGGGCTGGGTGCCGGGTGGGGGCTCACAGCACACAGTCGTGGTAGCTCTCCCGGGCCGCGATGTGCAGGGGCGTGTCCCCGTGGTAATTGACAGCGTGGAGGTCGCAGCGGGCGTTCAGGAGGACCTCGGCGATGGCGGCGCTGCCGGTGAAGGAGGCCCAGTGCAGGCAGATGTTCTCCTCCTGTGGAAGTGGAAGGGGGCGAGGCTTGAACCCAGCTGGCGCACCTAGCTCAGGCGCAGGGCAGGACTGAGCCCACCTCTGGCATCCCCACCAACCCCGCACTCACGTTGTCGGTGAGAGTGACGTCCGCGCCCCGTGTCAGAAGCATGCGGATCACTTCTATGTGCTTGTGCTCTGCAGCCCAGATGATGGGGGTCCACCCGCCGCTGTCCTGGGGGCGGGGAGGGAAGGGGGAGGGTGGAGACACAGCTCCCGCCGCTCACACAGAGTCAGGGCTCCACCGTTCACAGGCAGTGGGGCCCCGGGGCAGGTAATTTAAGGTCTCTGGGTCTCCGTTTCTTCATTTATAAACTGGGACTAATAGTGTCTACTGCTCATGACTGCAAAGTAATTTTTCTCTTTCTAAAAAATATTTCCTAGATCTACCCACTTACAAGAGAAGCAGGGACCCAATAGCAATAACCCCCTCCAGGTACACAGATTGTTGTAGTCTCCAAAAAAAAATTTTTCCCACTTAAACGGACCAGAGTTTCTTAGAAAGTGGTAAAGTCTGAGTCTGGCGCAGGACAGCTGCTGACAAGGATGCTCTCAAAGGCTACTGGATCAGTTCAAAGCCACAGAAGTCTGTGGCAAGGGGCTTCTTCTGGACAAAGGATGGAACGGCTCAAAGATCAAGGGGAACACAGACTAAAACACCTCCAACAGGTAAAAAACTGAGTTAATACTGGCCAGTTCCAGAGATTAAGGCAACAACTCATTTTGAAAACTGGTAAAGAAAAACAGAAAGAAACAGAAAAGAGTTAAGAGAAATACAAGTGAAGCAGGGAATAGAGATATGAACAGGGTGGAACAGTGTGACATGCAGGGGAAGGGTCAGAGGTCAGACGAGGGAGAAAGGGGACCAGGCTGCTGACCTGGGCATTGACGTCCACCTGTCCCGTGCTCAGCAGCAGGCTGACCATCTCCAGGTTCCCAATTTTGGCGGCGTGGTGGAGGCACGTGGAGCCGTCTTCCTCCTGGGGGTGACGCGGGCAAATGAGCCCTCAGGCTGGCACCTCAGGCCCGGCCCCTGAGCCCAGCCAGGCCTGTCCGGCCACGCACCTTGCTGTAGACACAGCCCCCACGCTGCACCATGTAGCGAGCCACCTCCAGATGGTTGTTCACCACGGCCTCCATCAGCGGCGTCCGCTGCTGCTTGTCCACGGCATTGATGTTGGCTCCAGCCTGCACGGAGGGGCTGTTGGCACCAGGGAGGGGCTGGGTCGGGGTGGGGTGGGTGCTGTGGTCTCAGGCGGGGCCCATGCTGACCTGCAGCAGCACATGGCAGATCTCCACAGAGCCCTTCTGGGCAGCCGCGTGCAGGGGTGTGCGCTTGCTCTGCTGGTCACTCTGGAAGTTGGGGTCCAGGTTGTCCACTGTGGGGAGAGCCCACCACACCGGGAGAGGGAGGGACATGCGGTGAGCAAGCGAGGGGGTGGGTGGCATCTCCTCCAGGAAGGCTTCTCAGGACCCCAAGCTGGGTCAGGGGTGCCTCCTGGGCCTCCCCTGTGCTCACATCCACTGTGGCACAGTCTCATGAGAATAAGATGTTAAAGAGCACCAGCTCTGCCCAAGTTCAAATGGCCCCAGCCCCTCAGTACCCTGTGCACTGGGCAAGCCAGTTCACCACTCTGAGTCTCCGCTGGGAAGATACAAGTGAGTGAAAGTGTGTAAGCTCTCAGAACAGGGCCCAGGGCCTCTGTGCTTATTGCCACCACAGTCCCCATCATCACGGGCGACCTGTGCGTCTGCATCCCCTACCAGCCTAAGTCCTTCAGGGCAAAGACCATGACCCTCATGGCTGCCCTCCTGGCTCCGAGCCCAGGGATGGGCACATAAGCAGAGCTCAGGTAGGGTCTGCTGAATGAACAAGGGGGACACTCACACAGCATCAGGATCACCTTCTGCAGCTCCCCTTGCTTTACGGACAGGTACAACTGCCGAGGGTGGAACCGGAGCTTTTTCCGCCTGCCGGGGTAAGGGCCCCTCAGATTAAGTAACAGCCCCAAGAACCACAGATCCACACTCCCAGCCCCAGTCCTAGCGGCCGTGCCCGCGCGTGCAACCCCTACTTACCTCTCTGACTCCTGGATGACCAGGGCCTTCTCCAGGGCCTCTCGGCCTGGCCCTGGTGGCAGCCCTACAGCTGAGAGGCAGCCCCCATTGGGCAGGGTTAGGGAGGGCCCTGAGCTGTCGATGGTGTCGGCCAGAGGGTCGCAGGGTGGACGCCGAGGCTCCCCCTGCCCCCGCATCCGGGCACTGTGGGAGAAGGCGTGAATGTCTAGGGCAGATGGGGACTGCGCAGGGAAGACAGAAGGCAAGGGCAAAGCCAGTACCTGGGCTGGGAAGTGTCCGCTCTCCCGGGGGCATCCTGGGCCAGGGGTGGGGGAGCGGGTGCTGCAGTGCCAGCCGGTGGGGTCACCCCATCCCCCCGGGGGATGGTCACCTCCTGGGCCTCAGATGCGTCCTCCCCACAGTGGGGACAGAAGACCATCCCGTTCAGCTGGGACACACAGGCCTTGTGGAAGCGGTGGGCCACACGGAAGTCGGGGTGACACTCCAGGAAGGTGCCCTAAGGGCAGGGAAATAACACGGTCAGGCTCCGGGAGCCCCTGCCCCTTGGGGCACGCCGCCTGGCTGCCCTGCTGGTCACTCACAGCCGTACAGAAGTAGCCACAGCCGGGGCAGCAGTGATGTTTGACCATGCGCGCACGGTGGGTCTCACAGAGCACCATCAGGGCCACACGGCTGGACGGTCTCATGGTCTCCCGCTTGAGGATGGCAGCATTGCAGCCGGACAGCTGTGGGCGGCGAGGCCGGGTGACAAGAGGTGAGGCTGGGCTCCGGGGCCAGCTGCCCTGGCATCTCGCCGGCCAGTCCCGGGCCCACCTCTCCGTCCACGCTCTCTGTGGCCATGCACTTGTGCCCTGCTCTCTCGCTGATGCGGTCTATCTTGGGGGCCTCCATGCGGCAGCTGCAGAGGGGCAGCTCCTCAAACCCGCGCTCTGTCTCCAGCGAAGATGTGTCATTGGACACCCCTTGGATAGAGGGAGCAGGGAGCTGAGGGAGGCCCAGCCCCTCACCCGCCAGGACCCCTCATGGGGCCTCTCACCCCCACCCTGACTTTTCCTCCATGCTCCCGAACCCCCAAAGTCTGGTCATGGACACCCCAGCTCCAGTGGGGTCCCCCTCCTCCCCATTCCCTCTGGCCCTGAGGGCACCCCTAGTGGCTCCCTATCCCGGCAATCGGCAATTGGCAATTACCAGCGTGGTTGGGAGAGAGGGTCCCCTCGCTGGGCAGCTCCAGAGACCCCAGAGGGACCTCCATGTACTCACTGGGGCCTGAGGAGCCCACACCATTCACTCCTGACACAGAGACAGAGAGAGTGAGAGTGCGAGCTCACAGGTGCCTGGACGCGGGGGTGCATGCGGAGCGTGGGTGTGCATGCATGCTCTCTGGGGGCCGGGAGGGGGCTGGAGGAGGGGACCCCAAAGCAGAGGAGCCTCCTCACCTCGTGGCTCCTTGGCCCTCGGAGGCTCTCGTTTCCGCCGTTTCCGTGATGGCTTCACCCATGGGCTGTCCTTCCGCCATTTCTTCTTGGCTTTGCGGCGGCCGCTGGAACCACTCTGGGGAGGAGGAGGAGCATTAGGGTGGCAGGTGGCCCCCAGCCCGTAACCCCCCTCCTTGGGGACTCAGACTTCTGGTCCTGCAGTCTCCACTCCTCCGGGGCTGCTGGCTTCCAACCCTACCCTGTCAGACTGATTGCCAGACTCTTCATCTTCCTCTTCTTCTTCCTCCTCCTCCTCCTCCTCTTCTTCTTCCTCCTCTTCCTCCTCCTCCTCTTCCTCTTCCTCACTCAGTTGTTCAGCCAGAGCTTCAACCTCAGACTGGAAGAGAGGTAAAGCTGTGGCCTCCCCAGGCCACAGCTCGCTCTTGGGGAGAACTTGGGAGAGAGGCAGGGTAGGACACATACAACCCCTGGGACTCAGAGAAGGAGGTGTGATCAAGAAAACCATAAATCCCCAAGGATGGTTCCCTGGTGAAGATGACTGTGGACAGGAGAGGAAGGAAAGGCTGGGTACAAAGAGGGGGTATGGCGTGTTATACAACAATGAAAAATACGGTGCTACGGTGACATGCAAAACTGTGATGATCTTGGCAACATAACAGTTAAGGAGGGGGAAAAAAAAAAGCAGTTCCAGGTAACAAATGTATAGTATGATACTCTATGAAGTTCATAAACAGGCGAGACTGAAAACACTACATGAAAAGCTAATCAGAAATGCTATAATGAAATCTGAGTGATATCATCTGAATCCACTGATCTTAACTTCACTAATAAAAGACCAAATGTCCAACACCTGATGATACAACAGGACGCACCTGCTATCAAGTCTTACCAAACTAAAAAGAAAAACAACAGGCCTCTGAGGCTGAGCACACTTCTGGATCTATGAGTTTACAAGAAGAAACACTGGACAGAGAATTACATGTCAATCCCCACCCGATCAGCCGACTCCTAAGTGTGAGGAATTCTGCAGGACAGAATTCTTGTTCCTTTAACAAATGAGTGGCAAAAAAAAGTTATTTTTTTAGAAGGCAGGGAACCTATATACCAAGAGAGACCTAAGACAAATAATCAGATCAATGTGTGGAACTCATTTGAAACTTGACAAATGAAAACCCATTTATGAAACAACTGAGAAAATGCGAAGACTAATTGGTAGCAAGGCGATGGGATTAAATAATCATTTGTAGGGACTTCCCGGGAGGTCCAGTGGTTAGGTCTCCATGCTTCCCCTGCAGGAAGCATGGGTTCTATCTCTGGCTGGGGAACTAAGATCCCTGTAAGCCACATGATTCGGCCAAAAAAACCCCAAAAACATCTGTAAATCTTTTGAAAACAGAAAGAGGTCTAATGTTTAGAGAGACTTATGGAAATGTTTCTAGATGAAATGGTGCCTGGCTATTTGCTTTGAACCAATCCAGTAGGTATGGGTATTAGGGAGGAACAGATGAGTCAAGCAAGACCCGCTGTGTATTGCTAATCCTTTGAGCTGGGTGATGGCCACCTGGGGGCTCACTATTCTATTTTTTGTGTGTATCTGAAAGATTCCATGAGAAAACAAACAAAAAGTAAAAGGGGCAAGACTAAGCATTATGTTGCATGGGCAAACACACATGTGAAACAAACCAAACAAGAAACAAAGGAATAAACAACAAATAAACCATAAAACGGGATGTTACACCCCAAGTCCAGGGTGGTGATTATCACTGGAGAGGGACAAGGGGATGGTATGGGGTAGAGCACACAATGGAAATAAGTTATAGATAGTACGGGGCAGTGAACTAGTGGGTGTTCAGAAAAGGAAAGAGAGGAAAAAGTGGGGCAGGAAAGACTGGAGAATGAGCCCTGGATGCGAGGGGAGCGTGGCTGGGAGGGTGGCTGGCTCCCTCTCACCTTGCTGTCAGAGTCCACCCGCTCATCCACAGAGTAGGAATCATAGTAGAGGCTGAAGTCATCCCCTACCACCGTTTCCCACTCCTCCAGGGACCCGGGGTCCCCCTTCTCCAGGGTCACTTCTCCCGAACTCCGCGTAGAAGCCAACTCTTCTGACTAGAAAAAGATTGAAGAAACATTGACGCTGCTGGCACTCACTCACCAACCCATTTCCCGTGAGGGTAAGATGGAACCCCAGCTCTGGGGCTGCCTCAGAGCAGCCCTCAGGGAGAGAGGCCCTGTTCCCAGCCCCTCCTGGCTCACCAAGCCACCTCCTGAGTTCAGCTTCCTCCTTTTGGCCACATCTAGAAGAAGAGAGAGAGAGAGAAAGGAGTGAGACTGGCACTCTAAGCCCTTAGCACAGGCCATAGCAAGCCACAGGTAGGTGGGGGATGGGACTGACCTGAGGTCACCTTCCCCAGCGAGTGCACGTCATCACTCATGCGGAAATGCTGCACTTCAGGGGGCCGCTTCTCAGGGACTGGGGGCTGGGGGCCAAGAGGGAGCACACTTAGGGTCAGGGAGCATCTAAGGTTCTGTCTGGATGAGCTGAGAGCCCCAGGTTGGGGTGGGGTGGTGAGCCACACCCTCAGAAACGCCATCCAAAGTTCTCTGGCAATATGAACCACGTCAGGCCATATTCCCCTCCTAACACTCAACCCTTCATAGACACAGAAGCAGGCCCCTTGCCCCCTCCTTTCCACATGGAAAAACAAATTAAGGCCTTGATCAAAGCTACGCAAAGCAAACCCGGAACAACATGATATCCAGATCCCTAAAAACACTGTCATAAAGCTTCTGAGATTCTGGGGCTCTTGTCACTTCCCTTGTCTCCTTCTCAGTAGAGATTCACAGTAAAACCTTTAAAACAGCAGGGACAGTTTCAAAGAAGGGAGGGAGAAGTTCCCTGGGGGCTTGCTTTGAAGTAGAACAGGAAAGGTGGTTTGAAGTCTCTATAGTTGTTGTCACAAGAGTAATTAAGACATTGACAACACAATTAACTTTTCAACATTTGTATCTTCTACTCTCCTCTCCCTAAGAGCACAACCCCCAGGAAGACAGGTATCTGGTATGTTCATAGATTAAACCCCAGTAAAGAATCTGACGTACAGTAGCCCCTTGGTAAATATGTGAAGCAGTCACGTACTGGGTAAGAAAAGGCCTGAAGCTAAATTGTAAAACAGCAGCCCATGGGGGTTTATGGTTAATTATTCTGTTTCTCCCACTCCCACAGCCATCCCCCTAAGCCTCACCTGTCCATTTCCTGGTTTGGACATGGTTTTCCTGGCTCGATGAACCTTGGGCTGCCCCTCTGGGCTGGCTGTGGCCGGAGGGGGTTCAGGCCCTGCTGCTGGCACCCCTTGGGCGCCCGGCATACTCAGCAGCCTCATAGCCAAACTCTGAACTGATGGGGGTGATTTTCCGGCCCCTGTCATTGACATCTTGGCTCGGCTGGGACAGGCACCCCCCTTGCTGGGGGAAGACGGGAACGACTTTGTGGCATGGCCTGGAAAACACAGGCAGGCAAGAGACAAGATAAGAGGGAAGACAGAGTCAGAAGTCACCCCACCTCACCCCTCCCCAGACTCCCCCGGCTTCTCACCCAGCAGGATGCGACCCCCATGGAGGTCCCCATCTCCCTCGAGATTCTCGGGTTCATCCCCAATGAGTGGTGTGGCCCCTACAGGGGTGTCAGCCCCCTCATCGCCGACAGTGACTGTGACAGAGGCTGGGGATGAGGGGCCAGCAGTCTCCAGGGAATCGGGGTTGGCCTTGGGCAGGGTCTCCTCACTACGAGGGGTGTCCCCCAAAGAGCCATGAACTGTAATGGAAGAGAAAAAGTCCAGGGCTAAGGGCTCACGAGATCATGTGTTGTGGGGGAGGTGAAGGTCCAACAGGGCCCGTTTCTGCTTCACTCACCTCTCTCGGTGGCTCCTCTGGGCTCCTTCTCCAGCACCAGCGCCCCCATCTCAGCGGGGGCCTCCCCCTGGGAGGGGACACAAGGGATAGGAGGGCTGGTCAGTCCGGTAGGAAGCTGGGGGGCCCAGGACGCCTGGGCCCTGGGTAGAGAGAGCAGGCTCCGGGGCCTACCTCTTCCTCTATGGGCTCCCCCCCTTCCGCGGCCTCGGCTGCCCGGAGGGGCCGCACGACCCCTCCCCCGGGCCCGCATCAACCCCCTCCCTCTCGGCAGACCCCGCATCTCAGGGGCCGAGAAGAGAGGAGGGGGAGGGGGCGGGGCCTCTGCGCCCCGGCCCCGCCCCCTCCTCCCGGCTGCACGCGCCGCTCCCCCTTTGTCCCCCAGGCCGCGGGGACCCCGGGCACCAACCCCTCCAGCGCCCGCTGTCCCCCAGCCCGGTGGACGGCCCCTCGTGCCCCTCGCGCGTGCTCCTGGGGCCCCGGCGCCCGCCGCCCACTCGGGGGCAGCCGGCGGCTGCACGCGCGCCTCCGTGCCCACTCCCCCCACCTCCCACCCCCTGGTCCCCTCATCCGCCCCCGGTGCTGGCCCTCCGGATTGCTGCAAGTCTCGCTCGGGCCCCCCGGCCCCGTTGCACCCCCGGAGCATTGCACGGGCGCGCGCTTCCCCCGGGCGCGCGCGCGGGCATGCACCCGCCTCTCCCCCTCCCCTTCCGCACCTCGGCGGCCGCCGCCGCTGCAGCTCCCGCCGCCGCCGCCATCGCCGCTTGCGCGGGGGGCCGAGCCGGCGCGCGGCCGCCCCGGGTCACGTGGGTTGGGAGGGAGGGCTGAGAGGAGCCTTAAAGGAGCCACTACGCGCTTTCTGGCCATTTTTCCCCCGAGAGCGGCCTCGGAGATGGCAGTTCCTGTCCTAAACTGGGAGCGGCAGGGGAGAATTGCTGCCCTTCCTGGCCTCACTCAGCTGGGAACCGAAGGCGAGGCACGCCTGGGTCCAGGTGTGGCTTCTCCATCTCCCACCTGGCTTTAGGTAATTAGCGGGGCGTCTGAGCCTTCCGGCTCTCGGCAGTCTGTATATTCAATCCTACCCGCGTGTGCTTCTCCCGCTTCTGGTTGCTTTCTAGTTTTCTGGGTCATTGGACTGAAGCCTGGGCCTCTTGGCCTCGCTTCTCTAACGAGCAGGAAGGGGGCGATGGGGATGCGCGGAGGACACCTTTAGCCTTAGCTGGTCCTAGCATGCGGCTTCAATGTACCCTGGAGCAGCGACCCCTTTTGAAAACCTGGGGCTGAATGTCTCTCCCGTTTATGCCAGACATGTTAAGCCACCACGTGCACTAGGGATCCAGGTAAGCCCCCAGAGGCCCGAGTCTTTACTATCTGCAGACACTAAAGTAACCTTTTTTTGCCAAACACTTCACAAGCATACCAGGCACTACGTGGGTCGTAGCCCAGCCAGTAGTGGAAGTACGAATGATATTACACCGAGGCACAGAACTTTGATAGCAGTATTTAGGGTACAATCTCTTTAGGTATTACATCTGGTCAAAGTTTGGAAAATATCTGTACTTGCAATATTCGACACAGGCAAATGGTTAGGATATAGGGCACCTGAGGCCAATTCAAGGCCTTCTGGGAACTGTAGTTCTCTTTGGTGAAGAACCGTTTCAGAGCTTTCTGGGAATTGTAGTCTTCTCCATACCAGAACCCAAACAGTGGTTTTTAGCTTTCTCCAGGACATAAGCCCTTTCCCCAGACCAAACGCCCAAACACAGGCTTCTGCTTACAATTTTGATGGGCACAATGATCACAACTATAGCTCATTCCTAGCAGTCATACCCAACTCCTCAACTGGAGCAGGTTATCTGTTAATACCTCTGCCAAAAAAATCACTGAACACTTGTGCTGTGAGCTGATAGATGTTGAGGATGCAGAACTGGGAGGGTCTCTGGCTAGAGGAGCCCACCTGTCACATTTCCCTTCCCCTGTCAAGGCTCCTTTAGGCATGAGACCTGCATGAGTTGTGACCTCTGAGTACTTAGCAAATGACATCAGAGGGTGAGATGGTCTAAGGTCGGATAGTCTTTTAGACACAGTTGCCAGACAGAGTATAAAGAAAAAAAGTTTTTTTTTTTTTTTATTTTGTGGAAAACAAAAGCCGAAAAACTAAAACCCCAAACTCCAGAAAAAATCCTAAAAAATACGTTTTTTTTCCTTAAAAAATACTGTATAAGTCTCTACTACTCTCCCTCCCCGCAACAGCCTTTCTTGTGTACTCTCATCTAAGTGCCCTACCCCCCCCCCACCACTATTTGTAGTTCTTGCTGTTGTACCCCACTTCCCAGTATCTACCCAGGCTGCTCACCCCCATATTCTCTTACCTGCCATCTTATTTTGTTCTCCCTAGAATTTTGGTAAGCCTTGTACCCATCCCATTTCCCCAGCATGCAAGAACTGTCTCCCCTTCCCTTCTCCAGAATTCAGTCATCCTTTCCCCCTACCACTCCCTCTCCCAAGGATCTATTCCAAGCAGGAGCAGGTAAGCTGCCTCCTGCCAGATTCCCTCCCACTTCCCACCCCCCCTCCCCCATCAAGAAATGTCAGAACCTCTTCCTGGGCAGCCTTAGCTAGGAATAAAACATTTTCCAGTCTTTTTCCCCCCGCCTCATTCCATAAGCCCTTTTCCCTCCCTCCACATATCCATGCACCTCTAAGAGAAGAAACTTTATCTGGGACCCCCTATTCCCTTGGCCTTCTCAAAGAACTCTCCCTCTCTCCATCCTTTCCTTCTGAAGAGGCAGGGTCTTCTCTCCAAGGAATCTTCGGCCCCTTGCTGTGTGTCTGCTCAGGCTCCCACCGTACCTGCCTGCCCCCGACCCCCCACCCTCCTATTCTCCTGGACCAGGGAGACCCTCCCCACTTGGCCCAGGGCCCCGGCGCCCGCCTCGCTAGCGGATGAGGACGTTGATCTCAGCCACACTGGCCTCCAGCACGTTCTCGGCTGTGGTCTTGCCGTGCTGCTCCTTGAGGTGCCGCCTAATGGCCGGCTTGTGAGCGAAGCGCACGTCGCAGTAGGAGCAGCGATAGGGCCTCGCTCCCGAGTGGAGGTTGAGGTGATCGTGCAGCGTGGACTTCTGCGTGAAGCACTTGCCGCAGATGCCACACGAGTGCGACTTGACGCCGCGGTGCACGTTCATGTGGCGGTTGAGGTTGCTGCTGTGGTTGAACTGCTTGCCGCAGCGCGGGCACATGAAGATGAAGTGCTGCGCCCGCATGTGGAAGACCAGCTTCTCCACGCCCTGGAACACTTCCGGGCACTTGGTGCACTTGATGTTCTTTAGGGGATTTCCGCTGGAAAAGCCTCCGGGCAGGGGTCCCCGGCCGCCCCCTGCCCCCAGGCTGCCCCCCGCCCCCCGGGCAGCCATGGCCACCGCTGCTGCCTCCACGAGGCCTGAGGTGGCCCCCACACTGGCCCGGCCTCCAGGGATCAAGAGCAGGCCCTCCCCTTCCGCGTCCTCAGACAGGCTGTAGCAGGCTTTAACCACGCCCTGCGGTGGGGCCACAGTGCTGGGAGGCACGCTGCTCTGGGCCAGCTCCCCAAGGTGGCTGCCCACAGAGCCTCCAATGCCCAGACCTCCTCCCAGGCCCCCGGGAGGTTTGAGCCGGTGTGCCACCTCCAGGGCTGATTCCACCTTGACGATGCAGATGTCAGACACATCCTCATCCTCGTCCTCATCCTCTTCCTCAGCCTTCAGCTCCAGGTCCTCATCCAGAGGGAACTCCAGCTTCACAGGCCGCAGGAGTGGAGGGGGAAGAGGGGGCGGGGGTGGGGGTTTGGGGGCTGGCTTTGGGGTCCTGGCAGGAGGGAGCAGGGATTTGGTGGCACTGACACTGCTCACAAGGCTGGCATCGCTGACCCCATCCTCTTTGAGGCCTATTTTGGGCTCGATAAATTGGCTGAGGGCGTTCCGGCATTTCTCCACCACGTGCTCCATCTGCAGGTAGGACGCGGCCGTCAGGTAGTTAACGATATCCCTGACGGCGAATTCCAGGGCGCCCGTATAGCAAGAGAGGAGCAGGTCAGCCACTATGCGTGCACTGTGCATCAGTGAGACCTGCAGCTCAGAGCTGGGATTCAGCAGGAACTGGTCCCGCAGGAACGGCGAGCAGGCGGCCAAGATGACCTTGTGGCCACGGAACTTGAGGCTGTCAGCCACAATGGTCACGTCGCAGAACCGCTCCTCTGCGCGGAGCTGGTTCATGTTCCGCAGCGTAGCGGCCTCGTGGCCAGGCAGCTGGAAGCGCAGGACTTCCACCCCAGAGGCCATTGTGGCGGGGGGTGGGCAACCCTGGTTGGGAAGGAAACCGGTCAGAGACAAAGGTCTCCGGCTTTGCTAAGCCAAGGCTCCAGGCCTTGCACTCCCATTCTTGGCAGGGCCCCCCAGCATCAGATCACCCAGTCTTCAAGCCTCTTCCTCAGTTTCCCCAGCCCCCGGGGAGGCGCTGTCCCTTCGGGAGAAGGGAGGCGTGGTTCCCGGGGGCGGGGCAGCGGCGTCCACACCCCCCAGCCCTACCGCCCGCGATGATGGGGCGAGCCCGCGCCCACAGGGGAAGGTCGGCAGAAGCGGGAGCAGAGGCCTGGGGTTCTGGGTGGCCCGGGTTGCAGCCTCTTCTCACCCCGCCCCTTTTACCCGCTGCCCCATTCCTCCACCGCCCCCTTGCACGTTTGCACGCGCTTTTCACGTCCTCCCCCCCTGCCTGCACGCACCGTGCACGCCCCCCACGTTGAGACCTCGGTGGCACGCCCCCCCCCCCCCGCCCCACGACCCTGAGTGCACGCGCCGCTCACCTGGCTGGATTCCGCGCGCTGTTTTTTTCCCCCCCTATTTCCCCCACCCCCCCCGGGGCCGACTGCGCCCCCACACACGGGCAGGGCCTGGGCAGCGCGCAGGCGCGGGGGTGCACGGGGCGCGCGCGCGGGGCCGGCTCCGCGTGGGCGTAAGGGGGGAGGGGTGGGGGCGGCTCGTGCAGTGTGTTCCAGGCCCCGCGCGCGGCGGCGTCGTCGAGAACTCGGGGAGGAGGAAGAGGGGAGGGAATTAAAGGAGCAGGATTCCCCCTTTCCCGACCCCCCTTTCTTCACCAGCTCCCCCCACACGGTTAAAGGGCCGGACAGCCTGGCCTCTCCTTTGGCCGGTATTATTTGTCCGCCAGAGCGGAAATACGTTCCGCACCCCCCTCTTTCTGGCTCCCCCTCCTCTGTGCCTCCGGGCCCCGTGGCCCGTCTGCGCGTGCGTGCCAAATGCCGCGCGGAGGCCCGCTCGCTGGGGCCCGCCCTCCCCACTCCCAGCAGCCGGCCGCGCAGCTTGCTTCTCGCCCCGCAACGCGCACTCCCCGCCCTCTGCTCTCCCCCTGCCTGGCTCCCCGCGGGGGCGCTGCCACCTGCTCACGCGGGCGTTACTTCTCTGACCCAGCTGCGTGAAGCGGAGCCAGAGTTGCAGCCACGGCCCCTCCTGGGGTCCCAGATCGCCCCGTGGCTACCGAGATGGTTGTTCTTGGTTACCTACGCCTGCATCACCTGTTGATTCTGTTCATACTTCCTCCGGCCACGCTTTCAGATTTTTGCAACTCTTCTGAAGCTGGTAAACACCTCAGCACTCCCGGTCTAAAAGATATTTTTAACTTTATACAAGACCAGACAATCCTCCACTTCCTCTCTCTGTCTCAAAATCTTACGAAATCACAACCATCCTTCCCTTCCCTCCATTCTCAGAATCGATCCTAACTTCTTGCCAAGGCAAACGCCCTCGTAAGGTCGACGACCTTGCCCATTTCACCCTCTACAATATAATAGACCTGGTACTAATTATTCTAATTATGTGAAGATGTAGTTTAGTAGAACAAGCGTCCATCCTACCCCAGCTGCTCCACCAGATTGACAAGGTCAGAACTCCTTCGCCCTAAACAAAGTCCTCCCTTAGTTCTGCCCCTTTGCCTTCTCTTTCTCTGTTCCTCCCAAACTGCCGTCTCTGCGCTTTAACACCGGCTTTTATGAGCACCCTGAAGGCTGGCTCCCTTCCCGCCTTTTTCCTTGCACCTCTCATATACCTGTACTCATTTCTCCACCCAACCAAGTCCAGGTGAAGAAGCCTCTGTTGCTTGCCGCCTGGATTTATTACATCCTCCAGGAGACTAGAGCATTATCCTTACACATCAGTTTTGGTGGAATGTTCAATATCTGTGTTCAGTCTAATGGTTTCCCCATTAGATTGCCAACTCTTGATTGCATGAATCATCTCCTGGGTTATGTTTTGCAAATAAAAGTCATACAATAAATGACTGACTGTTGAAGTCATTCCTCTTCAGTTCAGCCAGCATCCACCCATAAAAAGTTTGTTCCTGACTTAAACTGGATCCTGAACTTAAGGGATGCCCTTTGGGTTGGGAAGTGTTCAGATGGTGCCTCTACTCTTTGCCTTTCTGTTTTAAATTCTCTGACTTTTTTGCGGTCACCCTGCTGATGCTTAGTTGCTTCAGTCATGTCTGACTCTGTGCGACCCTTATGGACTGCTGCCTGCCGGTCTCCTCTGTCCATGGGATTCCCTAGGCAAAAATACTGGAGTGGGTTGCCATATTCTCTTCCAGGGGATCTTCCCCACCCAGGGATGGAACCCAGGTCTCCTGCATTTCAGGCAGAGTCTTTACCCCTGAGCCACCTTCAGCCAGTTCTCTCTATTCTAAAATGCCCTTTTTGTAGAAGTATGTGTTGTTAGGCCACATGGATTCTGTTGGCATTTGTGTCAGATTTTCAGACACACCTAGGCTCAGAGCCATATCCCACTACTTATGAAAACAGGGCCTTTGGGCAAGTTCCTTCTCTGAATCACAGTATTTTTATCTTTAAATTGGAGGCCCTGATTCCTCACAGGGCTAATGTGACGTTCAAGTGAGCCTGACACAGTACGTGCTGAATCAATGAGACCTCCCTTCTCCTTTGCCTAATTGGAGGACAGACTGAAATTTTCGAAAGGACTTTAAAAATTCTGTTTCCCTATCTTATCTCTTTTCCTCATTACCAAATTTCCCAAGAGTTGTTTACAGGCTTCTGGTGGCTCAGTGGTAAAGAATTTGCCTGCCAATGCAGGCAACAGGGGTTTGTTCCCTGGTCTGGGAAGATCACACGTGCCATGGAGCAACTAAGCCTGTGTGCCACAACTATTGAGCCTGTGCTCTGGAGCTGGGGGGCCACAACTACTGAACCCCGAGTGCCCTAGAACCCGTGCTCCGCAACAAGAGAAACCACCACAATGAGAAGCCTGCTCATCACGACTAGAGAGTAGCCCCCTGCTCCCTGCAACTAGAGGAAAGACCACGCAGCAACAAAGACACAGCAGAGTCAAAAATTTTTTAAATAAATAAATATGAGTTGTTTACACTCCAGTGAGAGCAGAAATTTAAAAAGTTGTCAAGGTGAGAATTTAAGTTTGTAAAATTCTGTACCTTGTCCCCTTCTTGCTACTTGTCCTTCCTGGGAGTATGAATGGGACAGAGGGCCTAATCTCAGTTTGGAGTTTAATACAGATAGTCCTAGGTAGCAGGTAGAGTTAAGAGCTGCGGAATCCTTAAGTACCCAGCCCACCCAGTTATAGTTTTATATGGAAACAAGCAGTGCACAAGCTTGTCTTCTCCTGTACATTCTGGTGGGGAGATGCCGTAGGGCTGTTTTTGTCACATACCCCCATGTAAGGATGTCTTGGCCCCCAACTTCTGCCACTGTAAAATAAGGCACCCTCCTGTCCTTGGGTGGCAGTACCACCTTGGCATAGTGTCAAGAACACAAACACATAAATTCAGGATTCTTTTTTTTTTTTTTTCTTAATTAAAAATTTTCTATTTATTTTTGGCTGTGCTGGATCTTTTTTCTGCCTGGGTCTTTCTCTAGCTGCGATGAGCAGGGACCACTCTCTAGTTGCGGTATGAGGGCTTCTCATCGCAGTGGCTTCCCTTGTTGTGAGCATGAGTTCTAGGATGCTTGGCTTCAGTAGTTGCGGCTCCTGGGCTCTAGAGCACAAGCTCGATAGTTGTGACTCAAGGGCTTAGTTGCTCCGAGGCATGTGGTGTCTTCCTCGACTTGGGATCCAACCTGTGACTCCTGCATTGGCAGGCAGATTCTCTACCCCTGAACCATCAGGGAAGCCCAAAATGAGGATTTTTATTGGCACTGAGAAGTAAAATCTGAATAAGGATTCAGAAAAAAACTGGGAGACAGAAAGTCTAGGTTCTGGTCCAGTTTTGAAGTCTTCAAGGCTCCAGAAGTTTTAGTACTCTCTTCAGTGAAATGGAGAGATTGTCTTCGGAGGTCACTTCCAGCCCCATCAGTCCGCAAAAGTTCAGTCTGGAAAGGGGTATGTGTCTTTGTGTGTATGTGTGTTTGTGTGTATGTTTGGTGTTGTAGCCAGGCATTCCGGGAAACAAACTCACTCAGAAGGACAATGCAGATAGTGGAGTGCAGTTTATTACTGTAGGCCCAAGGCAGAGTCTCCTCTTAGCCAAGGACCCCAACCAGCATTTGTGAAAATCTTTTATACCCCATGTGTACGTGTCTGAACCCACCACTCCAAATTCCTTGAGACTTACATAGTGAAGTGAAAGTGAAGTCACTCAGTCGTGCCTGACTCTTTGTGACCCCATGGACTGTAGCCTACCAGGCTCCTCTGTCCATGGGATTCTCCAGGCAAGAATACTGGAGTGGGTTGCCATTTCCTTCTCCAGGGGATCTTCCCGACCCAGGGATCGAACCCAGATCTCCCACTTTGCAGGGAGACGCTTTAACCTCCGAGCCACCAGGGAAGCTCTGCCTGAGACCTACATAAACCAAGGAAAATACAATCCCAATAACCCCATCATTCACGTGCTGTGCTCATGTGCTCAAACAGTCAAACAATTAGCCAATAATCAATAAACCCGAGGTTACACTCTGATAGATACAGAAAAATTTATGGCCTGTCTGGAGGAAGGGGTGATTAGTGTATGTTTTCTCTTAGGCGATGAGTAACCTAGATACGATCTTCAAGGTTCACCTGTCTGGAGGAACCTTGTTGTTGTATCCTTCTGTTGTTGTTTTCATAGGCACTAAACACAGAGTTCAGAGTCCACTGGAAAGGTGGCCAAGCATGATCAGCATGAACAGGCCTAAGATGGAGTCCAGGCCCTATGAATTCCTTCTTCATTGGAAGAAGTGGTCAAGGACTAGCGAGCTCAGGGCTTAGGGCAGCACTCTTGGTTACTGATAGATATGAGCAGGGGCCCGGTAGGAAATGTGTAAGCAGTAGGAAAGCTGAGACATTTCCCTGTGGCATTCAAAGTATTTTTGGCAGTGGGTTTACTTTTGCAATTGTGCTTCGCTCAGATGGAAATAATGATTTCTTGAGCAACCAAGAGAAAGGAGGAAAGAGGTCTGCCTGAGTTTTTAATCCATCAGCTGATAAGACTTTCCTGTCTTACAACAAAATCTCCAGCTTCTCCCCCCTCTCTCCTTTGCCCCACACTCAGCGCTGCCCTCACTGTAGGAATCCTGGTGAAAAGGGCAGCCTGTTCGGGATGATAACAGGGGCTCACAGCTTGAGAAAAGAAACTCTATAAAAACAAAAGGCTCACACCAGTCCCCTCTATTTGTAAAGCCACCTTTCCTAAATTCCCATCCATCTCCTAAAATGTACTCCTGTCCTCGACTTTTGCTGGCCTCTTCTCCAATAACTGTTCCTCCAGCTCTTTGGAACCCTCTCATAACAACCTCCTGATAAACTCTTCCCTCCCCTTCCTGCTTTACAGGGAATTTAGTCCTTCCTGCAGCCCATGACCTTTCCCCTCCTCCAAGTCACCTCCCCTGCCTTGCTCAGCACGAGGTCTGGGGAGATGGTGGTGGATTCTCCTAGCTCCTTGTCAACCCCAGGAGCAGAACTGTTCCACTTCATGCCAAACACCCTTTCCTCCCAGCCTCAAGAGTGCTGCTTGTTGCCATGAGAAACTGACTTCCAGGCCTGCCAGTGTTCATGCAAATGACCCAATTCACACTCCAATTAAAATTTATTTTGGTTTATGTTTTCATAGAGTTCTTTGTAGGGCTCAAAATTCAAAAAAGTGTGACAGGGTACATTGTCAAAGTTCTCCCTTCCACCTCCACCCTGACCCCTTCCCTTCCACAGCCTATATTACAAGTTTTTTAAAGCTTCTTGACCTCCTTCCAACAACTTTTATCTTGACTCTTATCTCATCCATGTTCTTCCCAAGAATCATTCTCTGGTGATTATCAGCACTTGGAAATACATCCTCTCTGCAATTTAAAATGCCAGCATACCATTCTCTGAGTAGCCCTCAGATTGCTCCCTTCTGGAGGGCAGCAAGTATTACCTGCCCTGCTTCCCTAAGGGGACCTCCAGCCACCTGGTCTTTCCTTTTCTGTCAGGCCCTTCTCCCTCCCTTTCTTCCCTGTCCAGCCAAAGTAGCACTCACAGTCCATCCCTCAGCTCTTCTCTGCAGGCTCCCTTTAGCTGGGCACTGGGTGCCACTTTAGGTACTGGAAGAGCCTCTCCCCAGCCCCCAGCTCCTTTCCAATCCTGTCTCCTCTCCTGAGTCCCCCACCCTAACTCCAGATCCCCTTCTCAGCAAGTGGCCCTGTCTCTTAACTGAGATTCTTCAACCTGGACCCTCTCCAGCTTCTCCACTGAATCACGGTACTGTACATCTGAAACTAACACATTGTAAATCAACTATGTGTGTGTGTGTGTCAGTTGTTCAGTCGTGTCTGACTCTCTTAGACCCCATGGGCTATATAGCCTGCCAGTCTCCTCTGTTCATGGGATTTCCCAGGCAAGGATACTGGAGTAGGTAGCCATTTCCTTCTTCAGCGGATCTTCCTGACCTAGGGAAGGAACCTAGGTTTCTTGCATTGCAGGCAGATTCTTTACCATCTGACCCACCAGCAAAGCCTGTAAATTAACTATACTACAATGCAAAATTTAAAAAAAAATCCTAACACACACACACAGAAATAAATTTCTGGGATTTCAGATGTCCACATGCTTCACAATGACTGCATCCCTCTCCCTCTTGAGACAATGGACCTCACCCTGAATTCTTTAGGTTCATTTTCTTTGTTTATCGTCATAGTTCCACTCTCTATGCATTTTGTAGGCATTCCTACACATGCATACTCTTTGGTTTTGCCTGTTTGATCTCCAAAGGGATAGAATCATAGGTATCATATTCTGTTTTTATGAGGCTGGCTTTTTACTGAGCATTATGATTTCACTGACCGTGTAGCTGTCATTCATTAGCTTACTTTCTGTTGCATGATAACACCATTGTTTATAAATCCCTTGTCCTGTCAGTGGACATTTGCTTTGTTCACACTGGTGCTTATCACCACAACACTGCTGTGAGTTCTCCTACTCTTCTCTGGTAAGTTTCTCCAGGGCTACAGTCTTCAAAAGAGGGCCTATGTATCTCTGTGATGTGAGAGGACTGTCCAGGGCTTAGGTGGACCTGGAGAGATGTACAGGGACTGTCCTCAGATCCAACACTCCCATATGAGTTGGGACACTGGTGGGTCTGTGAGGGCCCCTTTCCCCACCCCTTGCCCAGCTCTTCCTTACCACAGAAAGAAGGCCCAAGAGGGAATCCAGAAGGGTAAAAACCTCCAGGCACCAAAGCGACAGTTTCAAAATCTCACTGAGGTGAGTGACCTAGTGACATCATTTTGCAAGTGAGGTACTTTTTCTTTCCTTTCAACAAAATCAAAGGAAGATTTATCAAGTGCCAGCTGATTGCTTATTTTTTTCCTATCCTTTATGCTATTGAGGTGAAATTCACACAGCCTAATTTTTAAAGAATTTTTTTTGCTAATTCTAGCAATAAATAATATTTATCCATAAGTACATGAAATGATTGAGAAGTGGCCCGATTGTCTTATTTAGAATTGGGCTTCCAATAGTGTTTTTATGCTTCATCATTATGTAGTGAAATTTATAATATATTCATATTCTTTTGACAAATTGATTGTTAATGATGATCATAAGTACTTAATCCAGAAGAAAGTTTAACACTCAGAGCCTTAAAATTTTTTTAATTCAGTTTTAAATTATATACTTATTTTTATTGCAGATAATAGAAGATTTTCAAGCATAAAACATATTAGGATCTTATTTGGGGAGGTGGAAACAGAAATATGAATTCAGAAGAAATGGAATGATATGAATTTTTTTTTTTGGCCATGAGGCTTGCAGGATCTTAGTTCCCAACCAGACATTGAACTTGGGCCCTCGGCAGTGAAAGCTCAGAGTCCTAACCACTGGACTTCCAGGGAAGTCTCAGATGTGAAATTTCTGATTGTTAAAGAAGGGTGTGTTCATGTACTTTTAAATGAATCATAGTATCATCAAAAGTGAAAGAACACTTTTTTTTTTTTAAAGGTCAGTGTTTACAACATGCTGGAAATTTCACTCTTTCACAACTATTTAAAAACTTGAGGAAAATTTTAGATAATAGCAGGAAAATGTATAAGAGGTACACACTCGCAAAACTTTTTAACATGAGCCAAAATTTTGAGTGTTTCTCAAACTTCATCATGCATATGAATCATTTCAAATGTGGATTCTGAGTCTGTAGTTCTGGATGGCCTGGACTTTTACATTTCTACAAGCTTCTGGTGATGCCAGTGCTGCTGGTCTGTGGACCACACTTTGAGGAGCAAGCCTCAGTGTATTCCCAAGAGTGGAATTGCTGGGTGATGGGTATGGCACATGCTGAACTCCCGACTGATGTTAAAGTATTTTCTGAAATATTTGTATAAATCTGATAGCAATAGCGTAAAGGGACACAGTGGGTGATTAAATAGTTAATCCCACTAAGGGATTATAAGTAGAAAAAAATATGGGAGACCCCTGTAAGTTTATGATTACTGACGAAAGCAGGTTTGCTTAACCACAAAACCAAGCAGGCTTGCTTAGTAACAAAACCATGCAACAGTAGCATAAGACATGCCCCCAAACGAAGCAATGGTGGCATAAAACCCACATCCTGCCCAGTGAGCTTACTAAGTTGATGATCGCTAGGACATGCTCTCTGCACACATAAAAAACACTAATTTGTAAACCTAGATTGACCACACAGCAACAAGAAAACTCCCCCACTCAGCCTGGAGGAGGAACTAATGATGAAAATACGACATCTACTCAAGAAAGAAAAGAAGATCTTTCTATCTGCCCCTTTTTCCTTTGATTATAAAATTGTAGCCCAGGAAGTCACAGCACGTCTCGCCCACCACTTGTAAGCCTCACAGACGCCCTATTCTAATAAACTACTTCTTATCTATCACCTTGTCTCTCCCTGAATTCTTTTTTGTGCTGAGGCATAAAGGATCATGATACCAGAGCTCTTTGGAGCTTCTGAAACGACACCAAACGTTGCAAATCTACACTCGAACTAGCCGTGGGAATGCTGCTGTTTCTTGAAAAAAGTTCACTAAAGGCGTCCTGATTTTCAGTCCTCATCTCACTTACACTTTCTGTGACACATGTGGTCATGCTTGTTTGATACACTGCTTCCCCCTGGTTTCTGTGACACCATTTTCTTTGGGTTTCCTTCCTTCTACAACCACAGTCTCTTCCGTGACCCTTCACCCTCTTCCAGGTCCATCATTTAACTGTTGGTTGTACTTGACCTTCTGTTGGGCTGAACCCCCAGGTCTATCAGGCCTGTACTTGCCTAGCTTTAAGACTGAAGAAAAGAGCCCAGTGTCAGCAATAGACACATCAATGGAATGGAGGAGCTTGTGTGTCTCAAGCAAGATCCTGGAGTGACACCCCACCGCGTACAGCTGGTGGGCTGGCAGGACTTGGTGGCAGGCTTTGTTCCTGGGGGTGGAGGGGGAAGGGGAGATTGCCTGTTATAGGGGGAGGTGACAGCAGTTTGGCTCATTGGTTACCAGGGAAACTAGCAGAGGGGCCGCCGCTCTTTAAGACCAAGGTAGGACCACTAGCTAGGGCCAAGGCAAGTATGTAGGAAGATCAATCATGTGCATAGGGTATAAGCGAAGCAGGCACTGGTCAGGCAGGGGATGTACACAGAGCAACAGAACAGCCATTTTCCCCCAATTATTTATTTGGTTATGGTTGTACTGGGTCTTCATTGCTGCATGTGGGCTTTCTCTAGTTGCAGTGAGTGGGGGCTACTCTTCACAGCAGTGCATGGGCTTCTCATAGCAGTGGCTTCTCTAGTTGTGAAGCATGAGCTTTATGTGCAGAGTCTTCAGTAGTTGGGGTGTATGGACTTTATTTGCTCAACGGCATGTGGACTCTTCCCCCATTAGTGATCAAACCTGTGTCCCCTGCATTAGCAGGTGGATTCCTATCCACTGTACCACCAGGGAAAGTCTGAGAACAGCCATCTTGAGTGGCCTGACCATACACCTTCTTTCAGTTCAGTTCAGTTCAGTCACTCAATCGTATCCAACTCTTTGCAATCCCATGGACTGAAGTACACCAGGCTTCCCTGTCCATCACCAACTCCCAGAGCTTACTCAAACTCATGTCCATCGAGTCGGCGATGCCATCCAACCATCTCATCCTCTGTTGTCCCTTTCTCCTCCTGCCTTCAATCTTTCCCAGCATCAGGGTCTTTTCAAATGAGTCAGTTCTTCCAATCAGGTGGCCAATGTATTGGAGTTTCAGCTTCAACATCAGTCCTTCCAGTGAATATTCAGGACTAATTTCCTTTAGGATGTATTAGTTGGATCTCCTTGCAGACCAAGTGATCTCAAGAGTCTTCTCCAACACCACAGTTCAAAAATATCAATTCTTTGGCACTCAGCTTTCTTTATAGTCCAACTCACATCCATATATGACTATTGGAAAAACATTAGCTTTGACTAGATGGACCTTTGTTGGCAAAGTAATGTCTCTGCTTTTTAATATGCTGTCTAGGTTGGTCATAACTTTTCTTCCAAGGAGTAAGTGTCTTTTAATTTTGTGGCTGCAGTCACTACCTGCAGTGATTTTGGAGCACCCAAAAATAAAGTCTCCCATTGTTTCCATTGTTTTCCCATCTATTTGCCATGAAGTGATGGAACCGGATGCCATGATCTTAGTTTTCTGAATGCTGAGTTTTAAGCCAACTTTTTCACTCTCCATTTTCACTTTCATCAAGAGGCTCTTTAGTTCTTCTTCACTTTCTGCCATAAGGGTGGTATCATCTGTGTATCTGAGGTTATTGATATTTTTCCTGGGAATCTTGATTCCACATTGTGCTTCCTCCAGCCCAGCGTTTCTCATGATGTACTCTGCATATAAGTTAAATAAGCAGGGTGGCAATATACAACCTTGATGTACTCCTTTCCCTATTTGGAACCTGTCTGTTGTTCCATGTCCAGTTCTAAATGTTGCTTCTTGACCTGCATACAGATTTCTCAGGAGGCAGGTCAGGTGGTCTGGTAATTCCATCTCTTTAAGAATTTTCCACAATTTATTATGATCCACACAGTCAAAGGCTTTGGTGTAGTCCATAAAGCACAAATAGATATTTTTCTGGAATTCTCTTGCTTTTTCGATGATCCAACAGATGTGGGCAATTTGATCTTTGGTTCCTCTGCCTTTTCTAAATCCAGCTTGAACATCTGGAAGATCACAGTTCAAGTACTGTTGAAGCCTGGCTTGGAGAATTTAGAGCATTACCTTGCTAGCATGTGAGATGAGTGCAATTGTGTGGTAGTTTGAACATTCTTTGGCATTGCCTTTCTTTGGGATTGGAATGAAAACTGACCTTTTCCAGTCCTGTGGCCACTGATGAGTTTTCCAAATTTGCTGGCATATTGAGTGCAGTACTTTCACAGCATTATCTTTTAGGATTTGAGATAGCTCAACTGGAATTCCGTCACCTCCACTAGCTTTGTTCATAGTGATGCTTCCTAAGGCCCACTTGACTTCGCATTCCAGGATGTCTGGCTCTAGGTGAGTGATCACACCATCATGGTTATCTGGGTTATACACCTTCTTAGCCTTTATCTTGTTCTCCCTGGTGTGCTCTTAAGAGGTGGGTTACCACCTTGATGACCCTGTGTGGTTAATTTTATGTGTCAACTTGGACGGGCTATGGTGACCAATTCTTTAGTCAAACACTAGTCTGGATGTTTCTGTGAAGGTATTTTGTAGATGTGACTAATATCTGTACTCAGTTGACTTTAATTAAAAGAGACTGCCCTAGATAATGTGGGTGGACAACCGTCAGTCAATTGAATGCCCTAAGAGCAAAACCTAAGGTTTCCATAGAAGGAATTTTGCCTCAAGACTCAAACAGAAATCCTGCCTCCATTTCCAGCCTGTTAGGCTGCTCTACAAATTCAAACTCAAGGCTACATCGTCAACTCTTACCTGAGTTTCCAGCCTACTGGCCTGTGCTATAGATGTTTCGGAATCACTAGTCCCCACAATTGCATGAGCCAGTTCCTTAAAATAAGTCTCTTTGTATATATTCTTTTGGTTCTGCTTCTCTGGAGAACTCTGACTGATACAGACAGACACCCATGTTTCTTTTTCTCACTAGACATTTCTCCTATTTCCAATCTAGAATATCCACCTCCTCCTGAGTGTTCTAAAGGTGCTTAAGACATAATATGTCCTGGACAGAATCTGTTCTCTTTCTACTTAAACCTGTTTCTCCTCCTGCATAGACTGTGCTTGCCACCAGCCATCCCCAACCCAAGCTGAAAACTTGGAATTCAGTATAGACTTCTGTTTTCCCTTTTACCCCTCATATATGCTGAGCCACCAAGTCTTTTATCCATTCACTTAATAAATATATGAATTTGGGACTTCCCTGGTGGTTCAGTGGCTAAGACTCTGCACTACCCATGCAGGGGACTGGGGCTCCATCCTCGATCAGGGAACTAGATCCTACATGCTGCAACTTAGAATTCACACGCCACAACTAGAGATCCTGCATGCTGCAACGAGGATCGATGATCCTATGAGCCACAACTAACACCCAGGGCAGCCAAATAAATATTAAATAAATATGTGAATTATTCCAATGTGCCAAAACCAGGCTAGTGCTGGGCATAAAGGACAGAGTAAGACACATTTCCTGAGGGTATGGAGATACTAAAACCTTTGTGCATTGTTGTTTTGGTGGTGAGAATACAAGCTAGTATTCCACAGCTGTTATGGAAAACAGTTCGGGGGTTCCTCAATAAAAAAAAAGAAATTATCAGCTGACTCAGAATTGCCACTTTGGGGTATATATCCAAAAGAATTGAGAATAGGGCCTCAAAGAGATATTTGTACACCTATGTTTGTAGGAGCATTATTCACTGTAGCTCAAATGTGTCCATCAACAGGTAAATGGAGAAGCAAAAGGTAGATACAGCGTACAGTAGGATATCACTCAGCCTTCAAAAGGAAATTCTGACATATGCTTCAGTATGGATAAGCCTTGAGGACACCACGCTACAGGAAATAAACCATACAGAAAAGACAAATGCTGTATGATTCTATTTACATGAGATACTTAGAGTAGTCAAAATCATAGAGACAGAAAATAGAATGGTGGTTTCCAGAGCTGGAGGAAGGAGGGAGAGAGGAGTTATTGCTTAATGGGTGAAGAGTTTCAGTCTTACAACATGAAAAGACTTAGAGATGGTTGTTGGGGATGGTTGCATGATATTATGAAGGCATGTAATGCCTCTGAGCTGTACATTTACAATGATTGATATGGTAAGTTTAATGTTACAAGTGTTTTACCACAATAAAACATTCTTTAAAAAAAATGAGAAATAAATTCATTTAATAGTGAACCATCATTTTAATACAAAAAAGACTGTCCTATCAAATACAATTCTTGACAAAGACATCTATCTCTTTAGAAGTCAAAAAACCTATCTATTGGTTGGACATATTTTTCTTCTCTTTTTCAAGCTTGTTTCCCAGGTAGCTAAAACCTCTTTCATATTTCACTGCCTTGTGAATCAAATGTGTGTGTGTGTGTGTGCTCAGTCATATCTAACTTTTTGTGATCTCATGGACTGTAGCCCACCAGACTCATGAGATTTCCCAGGCAGGAATACTGGAGTGGGTTGCATTTCCTACTCCAGGGGATCTTCCTGATCCAGGGATTGAACCTTCATCTCTTGTGTCTCCTGCACGTGCAGGTGGATTCTTTACCACTAGCACCACCTATAAAGTAAAGTAAAATAAATTAAGGTAAGGTAAGGTAAGGTAAGGAATCAAGATTGCCGGGAGAAATATCAATAACCTCAGATATGCAGATGACACCACCCTTATGGCAGAAAGTGAAGAGGAACTCAAAAGCCTCTTGATGAAAGTGAAAATGGTGAGTGAAAAAGTTGGCTTAAAGCTCAACATTCAGAAAACGAAGATCATGGCATCCGGTCCCATCACTTCATGGGAAATATATGGGGAAACAGTGAAAACAGTGTCAGACTTTATTTTTTTGGGCTCCAAAATCACTGCAGATGGTGACTGCAGCCATGAAATTAAAAGACGCTTACTCCTTGGAAGGAAAGTTATGACCAACCTAGACAGCATATTAAAAAGCAGAGACATTACTTTGCCAACAAAGGTCCATCTAGTCAAAGCTTTGGTTTTTCCAGTAGTCATGTATGGATGTGAGAGTTGGACTATAAAGAAAGCTGAGGGCTGGAGAATTGGTGCTTTTGAACTGTGGTGTTGGAGAAGACTCTTCAGAGTCCCTTGGACTGCAAGGAGATCCAACCAGTCCATTCTGAAGGAGATCAGCCCTGGGATTTCTTTGGAAGGAATGATGCTAAAGCTGAAACTCCAGTACTTTGGCCACCTCATGCGAAGAGTTGACTCATTGGAAAAGACTCTGATGCTGGGAGGGATTGGAGGCAGGAAGAGAAGGGGACGACAGAGGATGAGATGGCTGGATGGCATCGCTGACTCGATGGACGTGAGTGTGAGTGAACTCCGGGAGTTGGTGATGGACAGGGAGGCCTGGCGTGCTTCGATTCATGGGGTCGCAAAGAGTCAGACATGACTGAGCGACTGAACTGAACTGAACTGCAGGTAAAGTAAAAAGTAAAGTAAGTAAAGTAAAGTAAAAGTAAAGTAAAGTTCTATGCTTAGTCGCTCAGTCGTGTCCGACTCTTTGTGACCCTATGGATTGTAGCCCACCATGCTCCTCCATCCATGGGGTTCTCCAGAGAAGAATACTGGAGTGGGTTGCCATGCCCTCTTCCAGGGGATCTTCCCAACCTAGGGATCAAACCCAGGTCTCCCACATTGTAGGCAAATTCTTTGTTGTCTGAGCCACCAGGGAAGAAGTAAAATAAAGTACTCAGTGACTCTTTGCAACCCCATGGACTGTAGCCCACCAGGCTCCTTTGTCCATGGAATACTCCAGGCAGAAATACTGGAGTGGGTTGCCATTCCCTTCTCCAGGGGATCTTCCTGACCCAGGGATCAAACTTGGGTCTCCTGCTTTGCAGGCAGATTCTTTACTGTCTGAGCCACCACCTGGGAAGCCCTTAAATCAAATAATAAAATGTTATTAAAAAAAAAAAAGAAAGACATTTCCTACCCTCAAGAAAACTGTAGACAAAAAAACAGGAAATCACAACACACTGAGATAAGTATTGAGACCGAAGCAACCGGGGTGTTTGGAGAGCCCAGGGAGTCATCAGAGGGGCCTTGGATTCGCTCCTCAACACTCCTCCTGCTTCCCCTTCCCCACTTCTCTGTTTGGTCTCAGCCCCTGGTCTCTTGCCGGAACTATAAATGTCTCCTAACCAGTCTTCCATTTCTCTCAATTCTCTTTCCACACTGATTCCACAATAATATTTTTGAAGCACAAATGAAATTCTATCACTTCCTTATCTAAAATGCCTAATTCCTGTGCAAGCTCCCAAGCCTGGCTCCCCAGTAGGATGTACCCTCCTCCCTGGTCTCTTCCTACTGTGGCCTCCCCTTCCCCCTCCCACCCTAAAACTTTTGGAATTATGGGTAAAGTAGTTCCCTTCATGGACTCTAGGTCTCCAGAATCCAAGTATCTACTTCCATAGATTGCTTTGCCTGGAGTGGTCTCTCTCTTTTAAGAACACTCATCTTTTTTTTTTTCCCCTCTTTCTTTTTTATGTTTTAAATTATCAAAGTATAATAATACATTTACAGGAGACTTGGAAAATACAGAACAGTTACACATAGGTTAGTTAGTGTTAGCCATTCAGTAGTATCCAACTGTCTGTGACCCCATGGACTGTAGCCCCCTGGGCTCCTCTGTCCATGGGATTCTCCAGGCAAGAATACTGGAGTGGGTAGCCATATCCTTTTCCAGAGAATCTTTCTGAAATAGTACCAATATATGTTACAATTATTTTTAAGTAGATAAATTAAGACTTTTAGTTTCAGTTTCAACATTAAACACTCAAAAATTAATAGAATGAATATACAGAAAAGTAGAAGATACAGTAGACCTGAAAAGCACCATGAACCAATTGAACATAAGATTTATCCAATTTTCATACAACAGTAGGATACAGATTCTATTCAAGTTCCCATAGACTATAAACTAAGAGACACTGGAACATGTCCAGGGACATAAAACAAGTTGCAAAAATGTCATGGTCTAAAGGCATTGAAATGATACAGAGTCAGAGCACCTTTGTTTTGAGGCCTATCTCCAGTTCCCCTAGGAAGCTTTTCTGAACCTCTGGAGACATCTGATACCTCCCTCAGTGTCTCTGTGAACTTTATATGCATTCCTGACTCAGTTTGTGTCAGTCAGAATGGCCAAGTAACGCCAGAGAGACAAACCATCTGGCAATCCTAGTAGCTTAACATAGTTGTATTTCTCACTGCTACTGCTGCCGCTAAATCGCTTCAGTCGTGTCGGACAATGTGCGACCCCATAGCCGGCAGCCCACCAGGCTCCCCCGTCCCTGGGATTCTCCAGGCAAGAATTTCTCACTAACGCTACCTAATTGGATCAGTAGTGGGTGGCTCTGATGGTCATAGCTGCTCCGCATCCAGATTAAAAGAGCTCTGTCAGAAGAGGGCGCTGAGGGTGTCAGGTTGAATTGGCAACGATCACTTCTGCCATGAGGAACAACACACTGAGCTTGTGTTCACACCTCGCTGTTGAAAGCAAGTTCCGTGGTTATGCCTAATTTCAAGAGCACTGAGAGCTTCATCCTGTGTGCCTGGAAGGCAGAAAATGGCAAGATTGGTGTACAGCCTAAGTGACTACCATGGCTGAGCGCAGTGCTGACTGGTGGACATGTCTCTCTCCCCAGGGACATAGAGGAATCCCCAGAGTGTCCCAGGGTCCCCTGCCCTTGAGCAGTTTTGTGCTGCAGCAATGCGGAGAGACCAGTAAATCGATGGATTCTCTGCGCTAATGTTACAGTCTAGGGGTGACAGGGGTGTTGGTGGGGAGCCTATGAAGGAAGAACAGAGGGAAGTAGGAGAGGAGGATGGGAAAGGGACGGTCCTGGTTTGAGTTTCCTGAATTCAGAGCCTGAGACAGAGGTAGAGGCAGTCATTTAGGTGATTCCAGAAAGTAGATGTGAGGGAGGGGGAGATTGTGAAGGAGGAAAAATCAACTTAGGAGAGTGACAGGATTCGATTCCACTGAAACATTCTGAGGAGAGAAAGAGAATGTCTCCAGAAATTGTCCACCTGAAGGACATGGAGGCTAGAACTTCTGTCCTCCAATTTCCATTCTTCAACTGATTGCAGGTTGACTCTGGGGCTTAGCTTCCCTGCCTTTCCTACTTGTGAGTGTCCTTTGGGCATTGATGCTACAGAGAAGGCCCAGGTTGGGATGACTGAGCACAAGATGAAACTGAGCTGCAAAGAACTGCACACCTCAGCCACTGCGGAGAACAGGTGGGTGAGGAGAGGCTAGGCTCCGGAAGTGGCTGTTTCAGCAGCCTGATGTTGCTTGAATGAGTGCTTCCTGACAGTTGCTGTGCTAGGCCCTAATTTAACATGTTTTACCCTTGTGTAGTGCAGCAGCCTTATGAGGTAGGGTTTGTGGTAATTTTTAGAAAGACAGGAGCATGTCATCTGGGGAAGGACAAGAGGCGGCTCTGACAGGGTGGGTTTACTTTTTTGTTTGTCTGTTTTACTTTTCTATGGTCATTTTCTAAAGGGCGTTATGAACTCAGAAATGAGATTTTAAAATGCCTACAGAATGGTCCCCAGGGAACTGACTCATGCTAGTAGAACTCACCAAAAACTAAGTGTTCATGGCTCATTTATTAGTTTCAGTGGTAGATGTAATTCACAAGATGATTCAGTGTGTATGTTCCCTGAGTTATGTTTATCAGCCTTTCAGTAAATATTTTTGGCAATGCCTATTCAGTGCCAGGGTCTTGGTGTCTTGTCTGGTCTTCTAATTTCTTTGTTTAATTATAGTCACTTATTAGTCAAAGGGGGTTTAAAAATAGTTTATTTTTAACTTTTTGTTATGGAAATTTTCAAACATACCTAAAGTCGGGAGAATAATATACAGAACTCCCATGTACAGATCATTTGGCTTCAACAGTTTTCAACAGCTTGCCAGCCTTGCTTTATCTGGCTTCCCTGTCCCCCTAGCAATTTTTAAAGCAAATGCCAGATATCATATCAATTCATCTGTAAATACTGCTGTTTGCACACATAACATTAAAAGGATTTTAAAACAATATCACCATACGGGATATAATATACAGCATAAGGAATATGGTTAATAGCATTTAATAACTTTGCCTGGGGACAGATGGTTACTAGACTTATTGTGGTGATCATTTCATAATGTATGCAAATTTTAATCATTATTTGTATGTGGTACACCTGAAGCTAACATAGTATTGTATGTCAACTATATTTCAGTTTAAAAAAAAAAACCACAATGATATCGTGAGGGGTACTCCTACCATTTTGCTTTTTTTTTTTTTTTTATTTTTGCTTTTTTGTTTTCTTTGTAAAGGCCATTTAAAAATATTTGTTTATTTAGGCTGCATCAGATTTTAGTTGCGACATGCAGGCTCTTTTTTTAGATGCTGCACCTGGGATCTAGTTTCCAGGCCAGGGATTGAAACTGGCCCCTTGCATCGGGAATACAGTCATAGCCCCTGGACCACCAGGGAAGTCCCCATTTTAAAATTTCTTTTCAATAGGCCTTCTGACTTTATGTCCCTTATTTCCTGCATTACTGTCTTCCTTTTATTTAGTTGGTTTTTCATAGTGACATGTTTAAATTCTCATTTCCTTTTGTATATATTCTATTGATATACCTTATTTTCTTTGTGGTTACCATGGGGATTACTTTTAATATCCTAAAGTTATAATACACTAATTTGAATTTATACCAGCTTACCTTCAATAATATATAAAACCTCCTCTCCTTTCTAACTCTGCCCCCACTTCTTTTGATTGTGTATGCCACAACTTTATTAATATGTTTAATACAACTGAGCTGTACACTTAAAATTAGTTAAGATGGTAAATTTTATGTTATGTGTATTTTACCATAATAAAAAGTTAAAAAATAGATTTGATATTGCTGATATTAAAAATGTGAGGATTGTATTATGATTCAAAGAGTATTGTATTATGTATTATATCTAATACAATATGTATATAATTGTAGTATGTAATATACATAATATAATACATAATTATATTATGATTCAATTATGATACAATACATAATTGTGTTACAATAAAAAGAGTCCTTATCTTATATAGGTACATACTGATGCATACAGTTGGCCTGTATCAACTGTAATATGATGGCTGGGATTTGTTTAAAAATAATCCCAGGACTTCCCTGGTGGCTCAGTGGATAAAAATCTGCCTGCCAATGCAGGGGACCTGGGTTCGATCTCTGGTCTGGGAAGATTCCGCATGCTGCAGAGCAACTACGCCTGTGCACCACAACTACTGAAGCCCAGGTGCACAGAAGCCCAGGTGCATGGAGCACGTGCTCTGCAACAAGAGAAGCCAGCACAGTGAGACGACAACGCACTGCAACGAAGAGTAGTTCCTGCTCGCCACAACTAGAGAAAGCCCATGCAAAGCAATGAAGACCCCAGTGCAGCCAAAAATAAATAACTAAATAAGTTATATTTTAAAAATCCTGGAAGGAGTGGGAGGGTATACAGAGATGAACCACGATTCTTTTATGATTGACGATTGTTGAAGCTGGGTGATAGGCACATGGAGGTTCATTTTAGTATTTTCTCCACTTTTGCATATGTTTGAACTTTTACAAAATAAAGCTTGGAATGTCTAAAGAAAGAGATTGCATCCGGATCACCTGTTAGTAGCCCAGCAGGTGCTTCTTTTGCTGCACGGTTCCATGTAGGCAGACATTCAAGCTGCTTTTTCCTGTAAAAAGCTTTTGTAGGGCTTCTGCTGGAGACAGGTTGGAGACACAAAGAAGGTGCCAACTCCCTCAGAGACCTCCTGCCTAGTTCCTGAGCCTTCTCCTGGGCTTTTTGTGTTTCCCTCCATCAATTTGAATAGGAACCATTCATACTCAATAAAAAGCTCAGAGAATAATAAAGGGGATTTAATGAAGAGTAAATCTCTGGAAATTCCCTGACAGTCCAGTGGTTAGGACTTGGCACTTTCACTGCTGGGGCCTGGGGTTCAATTCCTGGTTGGGAAACTAAGGTCCTACCAGCTGCCAGGTGCGGCAAAAAGAAAAAAAAAACACAACTCTTTCCTTTCCCCACACCCCATTTTCCAGCCCCCACCAGTTCTCCCCAGAGGCAGCTTTCCTATCCACTTTCCTGTCAACCTTTCCAGAGAAATTTCACACACATAAAATGCAAATACGGTTGCATTCTCTGTTTCCTTCTTTTTGCATAAATAGTGGCATCCCAGACACACAGTTTTGAATGTCTACTGAGTTAAAATGTATGCGTTATATTACATATAATATCTTGAGACATTCTACTTTGCAGGTACAGACAAACCCCAAGCTTTCAGAGGCAGCAGAGTTTCCATTTTCCAAACCACTGCATACTGCTTGTCAGTCTAGGGACATGGGTCGATCTCAAACTTTTCCTCTTGGTCACAGTGAGTGCTGCAGTGGATGTCTTTGTACCTTACCCTTCCACACCTGTAGGGGAAAGGATCCTCTCATTTTGTCAGTCTTAATTTAATTTTCAGAGGTATCCTTAGGAGCAGGGTGCGATAGGTGATGAAATACGGTGAAGTAAGGTTATGAAACAGCTAATAATTTTTTCAAGCTGAACCTGAGATTCCAGGCTGTCTTCAGGCAAAGACTGACTTCCTTCCCCCATCCTGGGACAGGGGCCAACGGTGGGAGCATGAGGAGCTCTGCTGGGGTATGACCTTTCATCTGTGTCTGGCAGGAAAGCGAGGCATGAATGCCTGTCCTTTTACACTGGAAAGTTCTCTCCCTGTCCCTTGGCAGCACTAGGGGGTGGGGGCAGGAAGCTGACCATTTTTGAACCCCCTGGCTGCCCTTTTTGTGGGAGGGATCTGGTATCCAGGGCATAGATAGATCACCCTCCCTGCACCCCTGGGAAATAGAGGAAAACATTAGAGAGGCATTTTGAAGGAAAGGGCAGAGGAACTGGGCTTCCTCGATGGCTCAGATGGTAAAGAATCTACCTACAATGCAGAAAGACCCGAGTTTGATCCCTGGGTTGGGAAGATCCTCTGGTGGAGGGAATGGTTATCCACTCCAGTACTTTGGCCTGGAGATCCCATGGACAGAAGAGTCTGGCAGGCTACAGCTCATGGGGTCGCAAAGAGTCACACTAGGAACTACAGTTAGTTCTCGCCTCCCACCAAAGCTCAGTGCAGACAGGGGACCAGGGTGGAGGTGATGAGAGAGGAGCCAGGGAGGTTGCAGCCAGAGGCCATCCCACTTCTGCCTTGCATTTTTCTAGATGATCCCTGAGTACACAGGCCTTGATCATCACCTTCTCACCTGGGCTATGCAGGGCAGCCTCCCCAAAGGTGGCAAGAAGTAAAAGCAGGGAGAGTGACATGCACACCGCCTCCCCACCCAAGACTGGGAGGCCCCAGAGGGGTGGGAGGACAGGGGTGAGGTAGGGTCTGTAATGTGGGAGACAGGCACACTGGCAGAGCCCAGGCCAGGCCATTCCCAGAGGCTGATGTGACCCCTTAGAGAGCTCACGGATAGGCTGTTTGTTTCTTGGGAGGTCTGTGTTCCACCCTTGATTAATTCTCAGGAATTGCTTGTGCAATCGACGGGAGAGGAGAGGAGGTTCAGTGTCCCGACCTAGAGTCTGAACTGGTAGGGTAGCCTCTGGGTGCAGGGGTCTGGAGGATCCTGGGGATGGGGGAGGGGTCAGGGACCAGGCATTACCTTTCTCTGAGGCTCTAAGGATAATTTATGTAAAAGGATTCTCAAGGTCACAGTTGGGCAATTGGTTCAAAGTAAGTAGGTTGGTGCACGCTAGGTCAGGGGTGGTTGTGTATCTAGTGCTCTAACACTAGTGTGTGCTAGAGGAAGGGGGTGGGGTCTGACCCAAAGTAAATATTTTTATTAAACAAGAAATGGAAAAGGACTTTCCTGGTGGTTCAGTAGTTGAGAATCTGTTGGCCAATGCAGGGAACCCGGGTTTGATCCCTGGTCCGGGAAGATTGCACATGCCCTGGGGTAACTAAGCCCGTGCACCGGAACTACTGAGCCTGGGAGCCCAACAAAGAATAGCCCACTCGTTGCAACTAGAGAAAGCAGGCAGAAATTAAGATCCACTGCAGAAAAATAATAAATAAATGTATATATAAAAACAAAGAAATGGAAGGAGTAGAAACCCAAAACAATTTTGGTGCTGATCTAAAGGAACCTGGAGGGACTTCCTTGGTGGTTCAGTGGCTGAGACTCATGTTCCCAATGCAGGGGACCTGGGTTCAATCCCTGGTCAGGGAACTGGGTCCCTTATCCTGAGGGCCAACCTGTTGTGGCCAAATAAATAAATACTAAAAAAAAAATTTGGAGTGAGGCTATGGCTAGGGAGAAGGTTCTGCTGGGTGTAATCTGGAGTCTGGGGTGTAACCATCAGTCTTGACCTCACTTGTGGCGCTCATTGTTTCAACAGCTCCTAGGACCCTTCCTCTGGGAAGCATGAGACAATCGTGCACCTAACTAGAAGGCTGTACAGCCTGTGGACAGGTCTCATAGGAATTTGGAAGACCGAGAGAGCTCCCTGGAAGATATGGGGTTTGAGAGGGATGGAGGCGTTTCAAGAGATAGGGTAGCAAGAGGCAAGCGCTTAGGGGAGAGAGGGCTGGGGAAGATATAGGGCAAGGGGGTGGGGATGGAACTGGGACTTGAGGGAGGTTTGGGCAGCTCAGAAGATGTTAGGAAGAAGCACTAAAGCACAGGGTCTATGAGAGTAGACTCAGGGTACCGTCTTGTTTTGAATCCAGCTCTACCACTTACTGAAAGTGTTAGTTGCTCAGTTGTATCTGACTCTTGTGACCCCATGGACTGTAGCCCGCCAGACTCCTCTGTCCATGGGATTCTCCAGGCAAGAATGCTGGAGTAGTTAGCCATTCCCTTCTCCAGGGGATCTTCCCAAACCAGGGATCGAACCTGGGTCTCCCATATTGCAGGCAGATTCTTTACTGTCTGGGCCACCAGGGAAGCTACCACTTAGTACCCCAGCAAATCTGGGGCAGATCACTTAACCTTTTTTTTTTCCCTATTTTTTTGGCTGCACCCCATGGCATGTGGGATCTTAGTTCGCCGACCAGGGATTGAACCTGTGCTCCCTGAAGTGGAAGCTCGGTGTCTTAACAACTAGACCGAGAGGGAAGTCCCTCATTTAACATTTCTGTGCCTCAGTCTCATTTGTAAAGTGGTAAAGAAGGCAATGGCACCCCACTCCAGTACTCTTGGCTGGAAAATCCCATGGATGGAGGAGTCTGGTGGGCTGCAGTCCATGGGGTCACAACTGAGCGACGTCACTTTCACTTTTCACTTTCATGCATTGGAGAAGGAAATGGCAACCCACTCCAGTGTTCTTGCCTGGAGAATCCCAGGGACGGGGGAGCCTGGTGGGCTGCCATCTATGGGGTCGCACAGAGTCGGACACAACTGAAGTGAGTTAGCAGTAGCAGCAAAGAGGATAATGGTAAAACCTGTGACTTGGGCTTATTGTATAGATTAAGTGAGGTCCTACTTACAAAGGATTTAGAACAGTATGTGGCACATAGCAGTTTCCTGTTAATTTATCTTCTTCTCTTAGAAGCACCCCCAGACAAGGATTCAAGTGTAGAGAGTACATTAGGGAGATGGTTCCAGGAAACATGGGTTGGGGAGTAGGGAGGTAGGAAAGGGAAGGAAAGAAGCCAAGGCAGAATGTGTTATCTATCTAGTGATTTCAAATTGTTGGCAAGTAGTGGTTAGGAACCTTGGAGTTGCTGAATATCAGTATCAGTTATCCCATGGCGGGCGTGAGCAGGCTGGGATATGTATATCCCCACCTCACGCAGTCAGCCTGGGGGCTGCTTTCAGGGGGTCTTAATTCTTTGGCAATTCCAGTTTTCTATGCATAGATGGGACAGGACACCCAAGAAACCCTCAGACAAAGAGAGAGAGAGCTTGCTGTCATTGGCATGACCTACTAGTGAGACCCAAGGGATGTGAGAGGGGCAATGATGGAGCCGTTACAAACACAAAGTGACTCATGGGTTTGCTTGTTTTGTTTTGTCTGCTCCCCAAAGCATGTGGGATCAGCATGTGGGATCTTAGTTCCCTGATCAAGGACTGAACCACATGCCCTCTGCAGTGGAAGTAACGAGTCTTAATTACAAGACCACCAGGGAAGTTGAGTAATACTGAATCCTCAGCTGAAATTACACAGCAGGCTTCAAACCAGGATAGGTCAGACTCTTTTCCTAAACAAGGGGTTGATCTGGAAGTGGGACTCAGCTCTGCAGTTGTCATGGAAGTTTGAGGGTGGCAGATCCTGGAATATCAAGTCCATGTCTAAGTGTCAGGACTGGACGAGAAGTAGACGGTGGCCAGGTGGAGAGGATACTACAGTAGCTCTGCCTGTCTTAACCACCAGCCACTTTTTCTAGGAAAGTTTCAGTTGTGAGGTTCTGAGCTCCCCATGGGACTAGTAAGGCATCCCGAGAGGCCATCATTTCCTTTTTCTAACCTGTGAATCGCAAATGAGTTGCAGAATATGGACCTTGCTTTCTTGTCTTTGGACCTGGTCTCCTGGAAATAGATATTAGAAGCCTTGGACTGATGAGAAGAAATGTGGACAAGACAGAAGAAGCTGACAGGAATGGAAGGTCTGTCATTTTAGGCATTATTTACCTCTTTTCTGGGCTTCCCAGTTGCTAGTGATAAAGGACTCACCTGCAAATGTAGGAGATATAAGAGATGGGAAGATCCCCTGGAGAAGGACATGGCAACCCACTCCAATATTCTTTCCTGGAGAATCCCATGGACAGAGGAGCCTGGCAGGCTGTGGTCCTTAGGGTCGTACAGAGTCAGACATGACTGAAGCGGCTTAGCACGCACGCACCTCTTTTCTGTCATCTGGAGTGAACACACAAGTTGCATTTGCGAAGCATATTTTAAAATCTTTTTTTTTTAAACCACTTCACCAGACACAAGATCTGCCGGTACATTTTTAAAAAATAATTTTTATTATCTTTTGACCATAGTGTGCAGCATATGGGATCTTTGTTCCCCAAACCAGAGATCAAATCCATGCCCCCTGCAGTGGAAGCGTGGAGTCTTAACCACTGGACTTCCACAGAAGTTTCTTGCCAGGTTTTTAATGGTGCAATTAATAGATAAGCCACTTTCATCTAATGGGGTCTACTGAAAGGCTACTTAGAAGCCTAGAGAGGGGAATAAAGATCTGGTGTCTTCAGCCCTGGAGTATCTCAGATCATGGCCCTTCCACACTGGGCTCGGGCCCAAAGAGAACTAGACTAACAAATCAACTCTGGTGGCCCACTCTTTATTTGTTCACTTTGTCACCATGCAGTGTGATGCTCCCGCAGTTTCCCATCAAAGTTGACCTCCTCTTGCATATTGCTTGTTGTCTTCCCAAATCCATTCTCAGCTTATATAGTATCAGAGTTCTAGCTGAGCTCGTGATAGACAAACCAGAGGCCACATTTCCCAGCCTCCCATTTAACCGAGTTTTGGCCAATGGACTATGAGTGGAAGAGCTGGGTGAATTTCCACGTTGTTACTTGCCCCCTACTTCTTTCATGCACTTCTTTAGAGCTGGAATGCAGACTTGATGGAAATCTGTTTCAAGCACACAGACAAGAACAGTTATCAGTGGTTATGGCAGAGCCATGAGATGGAAGGAGCATGGGGTCCTGAATGATCCTGATGAGCAATCCTGTCCTGCCAGCCAGGGCCACCCTTTCCATATCACCTTGTCTGCTTACAGTGAGGTTCTTATTTGAGAGAGAAGTAAACTTCTATCTTATTTAAGTCACTATATTTTGGAGTGTCTTTATTACAACAGTTTATATTATGCCCTGATAAACACATGTCCCTGGGTATTGCCTTTGGCTCCCATCCTGATTTCTGGCTAAGAATATTGGTTAGGTAAAGGTTTTGTTGCAGAAACAAAAGCTAGAATAACACTGGCTTAAATGGTCTGAGCATGAGTTCTGGGGCACTTATGAGAGCCCTAGAGGACCAGGGGGCAAGATTTCTAGAGCTTTGTTCCTCCCTCATTATCAACATGACTTCCACTTTGTGGTCTAGGCTGGCTGTTCAGATTTCCACTAGCCTGCCTGTATTCCAGCGGGTGGGAAGTAGAAGATAAAAATTGAGGATCACACTCCTTTCTTAAAAGCATACTCCATGGGTCCAGTGAAAAACTTGTGAGCTTTATGACTTAAGAAAGAAGGGAGAGTAGATTCTGATACATTCTGAAGAGTTTATTTAACTCAACAAATACTGAGAGAAACTCATGAAAGAAAGGGCCTTTCTTTTCAAGACAGCTATTATATACGAGCTAGGCGGATGTATCAATATTTTTCTGCCTGGGCTGCCATAAAATAAACAAATAAAAAAAACCCCACAGACTGGGTGGCTTAAACAAAAATTTATCTTCTCATAGTTCCGGAGATCAAGGTGCCACGATGGTCAGTTTCTGGTAATAGCTCTCTTCCTGGTTTGTAGGCAGTTCTTTGCACGAGGGCAGGAGGGATATACGTGTGTGGAGAGAGAGAGAGAAGAAAAGGAGGAAGGGAGAGCAGAAGGAGGGAGGGGGAAAAATTCTCTGGTGTCTCTTTAAGGACTTAAGCCTATTGGATCAGGGTCTCATCCTTATGATCTCATTTAACACACATTACCTCTTTACAGGCCATGTCATCTCCAAATATAGTTACATTGGGGGTAAGGTGTTAAACATACACATTTTGGGGAGGGGCTCTAATTCAGTCCATAGCAGCAGCTTTAAGAGGCACCCATAACTCAGTGGTTTAAGTATTCAGAGTGAGGATTCATGATGTCCTGATAATAAACAACCCCCCTAATCTTCATTGCCACAGTGGTTTGCAAAATATGGCCCCAAATCTCTCTTATTCCAGTGTGCATGCTTCTTTGCAAGATGATTTTGCCACTCCTCACATCAAGAGGTGAAGTTTCCCCCACTTGTAAACCTGGGATAACCTCGTGATCTGCTGTGACCAATGGGATGTGGTGGAAGTGATGTCTCGTGACTTCTGAGGGTAGGTCTCAAGAGACCTCGCAATGTGTGCTCTGGATCTCTTGTAATGCTGTTCTGAGACTGCCATGCTGTGAGGGGCGATGGGTGATAGGCCACGGGTTCTGCTGTTACCCGCTAAACTCAGCCCTCAGCTGACTGCAGTTGTGAGTGTGAGCCCAGGCCAGAACCATGTGGCCAATCCGCAGAATCATGAGAAACAAGAAATCATTTCTTTAAGCCCCTAAATTAGCGGGGGCATCTTTTTCCCTACTGCAGTGGTAATGCAGTGGGTTAACACAACAAGGGTTTATTTTTTTGCTCACATTGCCTATCTGCCAAGGGTCAGCATGGGTTCTGCTCTGGGTGTTACCCAGGGGTCTAGGCTGATAGAGCAATCTTCTCAAACACTGCCATGAAGAGGGAAAGAGCACGAGGAAGACTGTACAGGCTTACAAAACTTCCATCTAGAAGTGAAGTGTTAGTTGCTCAGTCATGTCTGACTCTTTGCAACCCTATGGACTGTAGCCCGCCAGGCTCTGTCCATGGAATTCTCCAGGCAAGAATAGTGAACCTAGGTTTCCTGCATTTCAGGCAGATTCTTTACCGTCTGGGCCACCAGGGAATCTAGAAGTGGTACATGTCATTTACAGTCATGTTTCACTGGTCAAAGCAAGTGGATGGGGAAGTTCAAACCTACTACATGATAGAAAGGAGACAAAGCCAGAACATCTCTAATACTTATGACTCTGAAAGTAATTTTTTTCTCTCGTAAAAATCTGAGCAGGTCAGCAGAACTGGTATAACATCAACACAGTGTCAGAGATCCAGGCTCCTCTATCTGTTGACTCTATTATCCCCAGGATAGTGCTCTTGAATCACCATCAGGTTCATATTCCCGCCCATGGGAATGGGGGTCGGCATGGGGAGAATTCTCGCCTTTTACTTGGAAGTTACACACATCAGTTGTACTCACATTCTATTGCCAGAATCTTGTCACCAGGACACTAGCTGCAAGGGAAGTTGGAAAATGTAGTCTTTAGCTGGGTGACTGTATGTCCTGCTAAACGTCTCTTACTGTAGGAGGAGGGAGAGCAGGCACTGGGTACAGAGGTAGCACCTGCAGCTCGGTCACAGCAGCAGTTTTGGGACTGCAACACCAGGGGTGTTCCTGCATTCAGTCAATTTTGTCCAAGGAACTGATTTTGTGTATTCACAGTGTTCACTTGTGTACGTGCATTTCTGAGAAGTTATTTGTAAATCAAAAGAGTTTTTATAAACTTAAATGATCACTTCAGAGATGTTTCATCTTCATCTTTGACTAATCTTATTATTATACTTACACCCCACATTCTTCCAGTTCATTCAACTATTGTTTCTCTGTCAGCTCCACCAGTTCCGACGCTGTTGTGCTCCTCTACTCAAAGGAGCTCAAAAAGTGGGATGAGTTTGAAGATGTTTCAGAGGAAAGGAGGCATATCAGTGACTTGAAATTTGCAATGATACACACCTCTTGTCTATAAGGGAATTACTCCTTGTAAGCCAAGTGATATTAAATGTAGTGTTCTCAGTTCTGAAGACATTCATTATGTTATTAAACAGGTGGTGCCAGTGGTAAAGAACCTGCCTGCCAATGCAGGAGACTTAAGAGATGCGAGTTTGATCCCTGGGGTTCCAAAGAGTCGCACACGACTGAAGGCTACTTAGCACGTACCCATTGTTTGATGAATATTAAAGACTTCTGTGGGATGGGGAGGCTAACGCAGTAGCTCAGAGTTACAAAATGCACATTGTAATTAAAAATTTTATTTTTCTTAATGGCTGGTAATTTAATCTTTTTCTTTTGCTTTTAATTTTATTTATTTTTTGGCTGCATCAAGTCTCCACTGAGGCATGTGGGCTCAGTAGTTGTGGTGGCAAGCTTAGTTGCCCTGTGGCATGTGTGATCTTAGTTCCTCCACAAGGGATCGAACCCAAGTCCCCCGCACTGGAAGGCAGATTTTCAACCACTGGACTACCAGGGAAGTCCCATGCACATTGCAATTTAAAGGCACATTCCAAATCTAAAAATATTTTCACTTCTTTGAATAATCAACCCAGAATTATTTTTTATAAGTTAGGGAATTTTTATCTACTGGACTTTCCTTAAAACTGTTCTCAACCTTTTTCTTGTCTCTAAGTGTTGATTTCATTTTTATCCCTAAGGGAAGAAAAAGATGGTGAATCCTCCTAGGTATCAAGAATTTTTAAGACAATTAGTGTAATCCCTTGGGGGCTTATGTTGAAGAAGACAATATTAACCTAGGCTCTGAGGAAGTATTCGTAACATCCACTTGGGAAAACCCAAAAGAAAACCGAAACTTTACTTAAATAAAATGTTTTGCAATCTCAGTTGGTTTGTGTGCTTTGACTATTCATGTAGGAGTGTGTGGGCACGTGTGTCTGAGAGGCAGCGGCGGTGGGGGAGCAGTGGGCATCGCCTGTGGTGCAGATCGACTGACTCTAGGGATGTGTGGAGACTAGGGAGACAGGGCCAACTTTCACCCCCTCAGCTCAGCCCCCAATCCCTGATTATGTTACCCCCTTCCCCACCCCCAACAAAGGAACATTCCCCCTTGCCACTCCCTAGTTTTCTTTCTCTGGCAGCAGATGAAGCAGCTGCTGAGCCAGCTCTGGTTTTCGGGAAGTCAGATGACCTTTTCCCTCTCCTGGTTCTCTGCCTGTCCCTGCCCCTGAGGTAGACACCATGGACCCACTGATGGCCGTACTTTGCCTGCTGCCCCTGTACCCAGGTAGGAGCAGAGGAGAGGGGATGCTGGGGTCCTGTGGGGCTGGGCTGGTGCCACCAGACTGAGTTTCCATGTGTGAAATGGACAGCCCCTTCTGCTTTCCTTTTCTAATCCGTGCCTTCCTTCTCTGCTGCATTTCTGAGTCGTGTTCCCATGCCTGCAGGTTTGGCTACAGCCGCGCTTTCCTGCCCCAAGAACGTGAATATCTCTGGTGGCAGTTTCACCCTCAGCAACGGCTGGAACCCTGGGAGTATCCTCACCTACTCCTGCCCCCTGGGCCATTACCCATACCCCGTGGTGACAAGGCTGTGCAAGAGCAACGGACAGTGGCAAATCCCGAGATCCACTCGGTCGACAAAGGCAATCTGCAAACGTGAGGCTCCCTGCCAGTGGCCACCCTGGGGACTCCTATTTAGTTTACTCAGCATGGGGCTTAATGTGACTCAAGGGGTGGCAAAGCTCCTTTTCCACAGGGCTTTTCAAAATAGCAAGGAAATGTCTACTGCCCACAGCAAGGCGTTGGAGGCAGGCTATGATGGAGATTGTGGGGTACTAAAGCCAAGGATGATGTTTAGAGGTTTGACAATTTGCCACACGGTACTGACCGTTCAGAACGGATGCTGAATGGTCCTGGCGTCCTCTGTTTTGCCGCATGTCACCCCTCTATTACCCACTCCTGGGACATTGGAGAACACCAAGGGAGGGACTGGGGTGGTCATAGTCCTCATGGGGCTGAGAGAAGTAACTGTTTTTAAATCTATTAGATTGAACTATGTGAAATTGCTAATATTCAACCAATTGTCAAAAGTAGCAATTTTACAGGTATCCACCTAATATTTTGACAAGCAGCTGGCTCTTGCCATGCCTCCAAGCTGAATATCACCCACTTTGGTGTCCAGTCCAGGTGTCATCCCTCCATCCCTGTATTATCATCCCCTTCTCTCCCTCCAGCTGTTCGCTGTCCAGCCCCTGTTTCCTTTGAGAACGGTGTGTACATCCCACGGCTGGGGTCCCACCCAGTGGGCGGCAACCTGAGCTTTGAATGTGAGGATGGCTTCACCCTGCGGGGCTCAGCTGTTCGGCAGTGTCGGCCCAATGGCATGTGGGATGGCGAGACGGCCGTGTGTGACAATGGTGGTGAGTGTCCTGACCCATGGCTGCATGGGGGCAGGGGTCTCCCAGGAGCCCTGGAGCCAGCTATGTGCCCAGGGAGCATGTGTGGGGTCAGGGACCAGGTGTTTCTGGTGCTAAAATCATAATCCTAGATTTTGGTCAATTGAGGTCTATAGTCGCACATCTCCAGCCTGTTAGGCTCCTGGCTCAAGGAAGTCGGTGCTAAGGTTTGGGTCCAGCATCAAGGCTGCAAATGCTCTGTCTACCTTTTCCCAATGCCTCCAAGCCAGGCTGGTACCTGCTCCCCCTGGGCTGTTGCAGGGAGGATGTGATGAAGGCAATCAAGTGCTGTGCTCAGCTGCCTTGCCTGTGGAGCCAGTCTGAGTTCCAAGCCCAGCTTTGATTTTGACAGCCTTTGGGGAGGTTATTTAACCTCTCTGTGCCTCAGTTTTCACACCTGTAAAATGGAGATGGTGAGAGTACTGACTGCAGGGGGTTGCCATCTGGATCAGATGAGTTGCCTGTGAAACAGCTCCTGGAATCTGCTGACACCACATATACTTTTGTTATGGTCATTACTGCCCTTGTGAAAGATTTAGGGCAGGGGGGTGCTGCTTGACAGAAGTGGGGTTCCTGGGATTCCCTGGAGCTACGTTTGCCTGTAGGTTTTAGGAGCTTCCTAGATCACAATTCTAAATACATAATACAGAGGACTCAGAGGTCACAAGGCGGTAGGACTGTATCCTCACCTGGAGCCCAGCTGCTGGCTTTCCAGTCATAGCCTTGATTCTTTGACAACAGCCATTTATTCAAACATAAATATAATTCACTTGAAAATTGAGGTTGAATCTATCTAAAGTGTACAGATTTTAAGTATTCACCAAAACCAAGTATTCATCATCTCAAGAGGCTCCCTCCTGTCCCCTTCCACAAGGTAACCCTCTCCTGACTTGTATCTCCATAGATTCGTTTAGCTTATTCTTACACCTCATACAAGTGGAATCAGACAGACTGTGCTCTTTCACATCTGGTTTCCTTTATTCCACATTCTGCCTGGGAGATCTATCGATGTTTCCCTGTGTATCAGCAGTTTGTTATTTTTTTTATGCTGTGTAGTTCCATTACATACTACAGTTTATCTATGCACTCTTGTTGGCGAGCATTTGGCTACTTCTAGTTTTTGATTATTGTGAGTAAAGCTCTATGAACACACTTATATGTGACTTTTGGTGCACTAGACATTTATCTCTCGAGTATATTATCTGGGAGTGGAGTTACTGGGTCACAGGTTGGCATCTGTTTTCTTTTAGTAGAGGCTGCAAACAGTTTCTCGATAGATCAGCAGCTCTGGTTGTCCTCTGACACCTGGAATTGCCCATCTTTTTAGTTTTAACAGTTCTGGTGCGTGTGTAGTGATGTCTCACTGTTTGCAAATATTCTCTGTGGAGGGGTAGGCTCTTTAGCCGCCGTCTTCCCTGAGGTTCTGGTATGGTACTAGCAGAGACCCTGGGTTGGGATTGGGATGTTTTAGGTGGCCATTGAGGCCACAGAGTTCTAAACCTTTCCCCTACTTCAGGTTTTTCCATCTGCACCCCTGGGAAGCACAGGTATGATGTCTCCCAAGGGAGAGGCCAAGGGACCCGCAGAGGCTCTGAGGGTTTCCAGAGGAGGAAGAGCCTCGGAGAGGGTGGGCCAGCCAGGTCCGGAGTCCGGAGGCTGAGGAGGCGAGTCCCTGTTCACCTCCATCTTCCTTTGTTCTTTGCAGCCAGTCACTGCCCCAACCCGGGCATTTCCGTGGGTGCAGTGCGGACCGGGTCTCGCTTCGGCCTTGGGGACAAGGTCAGATACCGCTGCTCCTCGAATCTGGTGCTGACAGGGTCTGCGGAGCGCGAGTGCCAGGACGACGGGGTCTGGAGTGGGACGGAGGCCATCTGCCGCCGTGAGTAGCAGCTCTGACCCTGCGGACACTGCTGGGCCCCGACCCCCGGGCCCAGCTGACCCCATCGGCTCTCCCCACAGAGCCCTACTCCTACGACTTTCCTGAGGATGTGGCCCCCGCCCTGGGCACCTCCTTCTCCCACTTACTTGCAACCACCAATCCCATCCAGCAGAAGAAGAAACGTGAGTGCTTGAGGCGGGCGTGGCAGGGGCGGGGCGGGGCAGGGGCGGGGCAAGCTTGGGGGCGGGGCAGGAGCCTCCTGTGGGCTCACTGGGGCTGAGTTGACTAGAGGCGAGGCAGAGGGGTTTGATCGCCTTGGCTAGAGAGCAGGTGAGCGGTGGAGGTCTGAATCTCCCCCCTTTCACATTTCTCCCAGAAAACTTGGGCCGCAAAATACAAATCCAGCGTTCCGGTCACCTGAACCTCTACCTGCTCCTGGACGCCTCTCAGAGTGTGTCCAAAGATGACTTTGAAATCTTCAAGGACAGCGCCTCCCGCATGGTGGACAGGGTCAGGAAATAGGAGCCTGCGGATATCGGCTGCCTTCCTGCACTGTCTCTGTCTCCTTCCCTTCTCAGAATCCCATTTGCAACCCACTTCCTCCAAGAAGTCTTCCCAGATTATACACATGCTATGGATCATGAATTTAGAGGATACTATTTTTCATTCCACAAACACTGTTGGGGTACCTACTATATGTCAACCACTATTCTGGCTCCTGGGAGACCACAAAGATGAACGAGGCTGAGATCCCTCTTTTCAGGAATTCTAGAACAGTGATCTTCACGAAGGGGTACCCAAAACAGTCTGTGGGGGTGTGTGTGGCAGAAAAATACTAGTAATCATGTGGAATAACTGTAATTTAACTGAAATGAAGAACTTAATAGTTTCCTTTTAAAATTTCACTCTTTTCCATACATTTTAAAATGTGTACAATATATCTGAACAATGATACACTTTATAAGTATACTTTATAAATATATATACCTATATTGAGGTATGTGCTCAGAATGTTTCTGCTGATGGAATGCATGAACAGAAGAGTTTGGAAACCCCTGGTTTACATTTCTTGCCAGGACTTTGCTTGGGAATTATGCTTTTCACCATAGTTTTTGTAGTTATGTGTTTTCCCTCCCTGCTCCATTGGAAAGAAGGCAGCTTTTGTGCTCCTTAGTTTCTCTCTTCAGATGTAAAGTTAAGTAAGCCACTAAGCCACAAGGCTATAAAATGCTACAGGCAAGTGCCGATAGGTTTGAATTCTTCCTCCATCTTTCACCAGTGGTGTGATCGGGGGCAAGGCAACAAGTCTCAGCATCCTCGTCTGTATAATAGGGACCATCACGACCCCTCACATCATTGATATGAGGATTAAATGCAGAGTGAACCTGTCAAACAGAGGAGAGGACCAACAACTGTCAGTTTCCTGGCTTCCTTAAGCAGCCACCTCCCAGGAAGGGATTCTCCATGAGCCTTGACTCTGTCGATCTCTGTCTAGGCTCTCTGTCTCCTCCAGGGCCCATTGCTGGCTCTCTTACCATCTTTTTTTTGGTCTGGGGGCCCTTCACCCTCTCACTTGCCCTTCACAGATCTTCAGCTTTGAGATCAAGGTTAGTGTCGCCATCATCACTTTTGCATCAAAGCCCAAAATCATCATGTCTGTCTTGGAAGACAGATCCCGGGATGTGACTGAAGTGGAGAACAGTCTGAGAAATATCAACTATAAAGGTATGATGCCATCAAATGAAGGTGATGGGAGTGGCAGTAGAGGATGGGCTCTTTGTGCCTGCAGAGATTCTAGACAAGTTCCAGAGAGAGGCCTCTTGGTGGCATTCAGGTCCCAGGGTTCTGGGCCTAAGGTTCCTTAGATTGGGGTGGCTTCCAAGTCAGGCTCATGGTTGGGGAGTTGCAGCTCCTACCAACACCTGGCTTGTTCACATGTGCTATGTGTCCAAAAGCATCGTGCAGGTCTTCAGCTCCTCCCTGAACCACATGGTCTGGTTTTCATAGTCTCCTCATGTCATTATGAAACTACCTGGGTGGTAGGTAGCAGCTGGTTGAAACAATCCACTTTCTTTGGGAACCCCATCTTCAAATCCTGGGCTTTTAAAATGACCTTTAGTGCTGTTGTGCAATGAGCATTTCTAAAGGGAAAGGTTTGAAATATTTGAACGGGCAATGATGCCAAATCTCTAACTGAATATCAAAGGTCTGTCTTTATCAAATCAATTGATAATTGCATTTCCAGTGTTTGGAGAAAATAAAGTGATTCCCTTCTCCCAGGTGGTAAGTGGAAAGTTTCTAAGAGAGCTTTTCATCTTCACATATTCCAGACCATGAAAATGGAACTGGGACCAACATCTACGAGGCCCTCCACGCTGTCTATATAATGATGAATAACCAAATGAATCGACCCCATATGAACCCAGGAGCCTGGCAGGAAATCCGACATGCCATCATCCTTCTGACAGATGGTAGGTATTGTTGTCTCTGTCAGTGAGCCTGGCACCGTGGAAGGAGCAGCAATGTGGGATCAGAAGACCTGCCTTCTGGTTCTCCCTCTGCCATGTCAGGCCTTGGTTTCTTATTTCTAAAGTAGAAACAATGTTGACGATGATGGTAATTACAACCACGACAATTACTGATAATGGAAGCTGCCCTCTTTTCTGTATATAGTTTATTTGTTTATTTTTTGGCTGCACCGCATGGCATGTGGATCTTAGTTCTCCGACCAGGGATCAAACCTGAACCCCTGGCAGTGGAAGTGCAGAGTCTTAACCGTTGGTCCGCAGGAAAGTCCCCTTACACAATTTTTACGAAGAGCAATAAGTACTTTGTGTAAAAGTGCTTTATGATCATGTGTTCGTTGTTGCCACCCGGGAGGTCACCTAGAGGGAGTTGGGTGGGACGTGTGCAGCAGTGATGTTGAGGTCCATGGATGAAAGGCAGATTGGGTAGTGGATCAGGGCTCTGCCATTTATCTTAATTTTGCCCAAATCACACAGCTCCTCTAGAAATCAAATTTCGTATATATAACATGAGGAGACCCACACTTACAGGGGCTGCATGAGAATCAAATGAGATAAAGTATAAAGATGCCCCTGACCCAGTGCTAAAGAATTTCTGTGAAGAATGTATCTCGAAACTCCAGCAGGGAGTGTAAGTGTTGAGGCTCCCAGGATGAATGCCTCCCTACTTCTCCAGGGCTGAGGGGATCGTGCTGCATCCATCTTAATGAACAATTCTTTTCCCTCCTTAATCCAGGAAAGTCCAACATGGGCGGCTCTCCCAAGGTGGCTGTTGACAATATCAAAGAAGTCTTGAACATCAACCAGAAGAGGAAAGACTATCTGGGTGAGCCTCTGCCCCCGCCCTGCCACAATCTGTGCTCTTTGCAGAGGACCCAAGGCCCATAGCCAGGAGTTTCAGCATCTTGGCTATATTTCTCTGCATTTCATTTTTTTGGGGGTTGCACTGTACACAGCATGAGGGATCTTAGTATCTTGACCAGGGATCAAACCCACACCCCCTGCAGTAGAAGCGCAGAGTCTTAACCACTCGACTGCTGGGGAAGTCCTAGGCTGTATTTCTATTGAGACCCCAGGCTGTGTTGTTCTGTATGCAGTCAGCCAAGGATCACACTGAAGAGTTTGTAGTCAAACTACAAACCTTGAGTTTGTAGTTTCAACCTTGGGTTCATCTTTGACTGGCTGTGACCGTGGGTCATTTCTTTACTTGTAAGGAGGATACAGGACAAGGACCTACCTCAGGCCAGTAAGGGCAAATGCTCAAACATTATCTGGTACAGAGAAACTCACGTCAATGTCGTTTTCATTCACCAGCTTTTGTTCCACAAACCTCTCCAGGAAGAAAAGGTCTGGAATCCTTGTGGGGACTGTCTCTGGCCTTTTCTCCATCAGTGCAGTTAACTAAGGCTTTGGCAGTTGCAGTCTCTAAAACAACAGTTCCTCTAATTCAGATAAACAAAAATTGCTCTCACCTTTGACCAGAAAAGAACTTCAAAGAGAAGTGCTTCAGATAAGGGGTAGCAGCTTGTTTTGAGGTCCCAAGTTTTACTTCCCCCTTGGGTTCTCTTTTTCTGCTCATGCCACCCACTCCACCTGCCCCTCGAGGGTAAGCAGATTTCTTTGGGAAAACCCTTGCTAAGGAAGGCAAAATCCAAACTTCACTCCCTAACTCCTTAGCATCACTGGGCCAGAGTTAAATGCTTGAAAACACCTTCTTAAAAAGAGGCAGGAACCTCAGGGAAATAGAGAAAACACATTGCTATTGTTCAGTCACTCAGTTCTGTCCGACTCTTTGCAACACTGTGGACTGCAGCATGCCAGGCTTCTCTGTCCTTCACCATCTCCTGGAGTTTGCTCAAACTCATGTCCATTGAGTTGGTGATGCTATCCAACTATTTCATCCTCTGTTGTCCCCTTCTCCTCCTACCCTCAATCTTTCCCAGCATCGGGGTCTTTTCCAAAGAGTCGGCTCTTTGAATCAAGCTGCCAAAGTATTGGAGCTTCAGGTTCAGTCCTTCCAATGAATATTTAGGACAGATTTCCTTTAGGATTGACTGGTTGGATCTCCTTGCAGTCCCAGGGACTCTCAAGAGTCTTCTCCAACACCACAGTTCAAAAGCATCAATTCTTCAGCGAAAACACATGGGACGTGATAATCGTCCAGCTCCCACTGTAACTGCATAAAAGGACTATGAGGGGTATAAAGGGTGGGAGAAGGCTAGACTTGGTGGCCACCCTGGGGCAGTTCTAACTGGCACCCACACTGGCTCAGAGGTTGGTGTGGATGGTCGTGTGGATCCAGGTCCTCCAATGGGAAGAGGTGGCTTCAAGCCCTTCTCCCAGAGCCAGCATTTTGTAGAGGATGACTAGATCTGAAGCTGCGCCTCCATGCTACATCATGAGTTCTTTTTCATTCATTTATTCATTTAAAAGTCCTCACCGAGAGCCTGTTTTGGGCCAAGCACCACTCTAAGAATACAGCTGTAAACAAACAGAGGAAAATGCCTGTTTCGTGGGGCTGTCGTTCTGGAAAGGGGTGATATATTAGTTTCTTAGGGCTGTGGCAACAAAGGGTACAAATTCGGGTGGCTTGAAACAACAGAGACGTATTCTCTCATGCTCAGGAAGTAGGAAGTCCAAAATCAAGGCATCAACAGGGCCGTGCTCCAGCCAGAACCTCCGAGAATCCTTCCTTACCTTGTCCAACTTCAGGTGGCCCCAGGCATTCCTTAGCTTGGGGTTAAGTAGCTCACTCAGTCGTGTCCGACTCTTTGCGACCCCGTGGACTGTAGCCCACCAGACTCCTCCGTCCATGGGATTCTCCAGGCAAGAATACTGGAGTGGGTTGCCATTTCCTTCTCCAGGGGATTTTCCCGACCCAGGGATCGAACCCAGGTCTCCCACATTGCAGGCAGACACTTTAACTTCTGAGCCACCAGGGAAGACAGGATTACCCAATCTCTGCCTCTCTTCACATCACTGTCTTCCCTGAAGGTATCTCTGTGATGTCACATGGTTCTCCGTGTTGGCATTTGGATTTCCACATTCTTGTAAAGGTGTCAGATTCGTCTTTCCCTCCCTTCCCCCATCCAGCGAGACTTCACTTTAACTGATTGTATCCGCAAGGACACTATTTCCAAATATATATGAGCATATTCACGGGTCCTGGGGGTTAGGACCTGAACATACCTTTCGAGAAGACATAATTCTACCCACTCCAGGCATTACAGAAAATAAATAAGGAAGCCATATGGCACAGTAGAGGGTGACATGCACTGAGGTATAAAGTTAAGCAGAAAAGAAATCGAGATGTCTGGGTCATTGCAGTTTTACACAAGGAGGCCACAGCAGGCCTCCTGCGATGGTGACATTTGAATCAAAGCTTAGAAATGTAAGAGAGTGAGGCATGTGGGAAGCCTGGGGTAGGAATGAACCAGGCAGGGACAAAGCTCGTGCAAAGGCCCTGAGGTGGGAGTGTATTTCAGGAACTTCAAGAGGTTGTGTGACTGGAAGAGACTGAAGGGGAGGAGTGGTAGGAAATGAGGTCAGATAGGTAGTGGAGGAGAGGGGAGGGCATCCCGCTCACGTAGGGCTTCGTGGGACACAGCGAGTTCCCAGCTACAGCTTCCTGTGCTGCGGGATAGCCACTCACTGTGAGATTCTGCTAATTCCCTCCCCCTCAGACATCTATGCCATCGGTGTGGGCAGCCTACACGTGGACTGGAAAGAACTGAATAACCTGGGGTCCAAGAAGGACGGCGAGAGGCACGCCTTCATTCTGAAGGATGTACAGGCGCTGAGCCAGGTCTTCGAGCACATGCTGGGTGAGTGCACTTCCCCCTCTCTGGAGGGGGTGGCCAGTGTGGAGCCGGCTGAGGGTCCCTGGATGGCACCTGCTCACATTGCCCCTCACCGGCCTCCTTCACCATCTGCTCCTCACACCCACAGATGTCTCCCAGCTCACAGACCCCATCTGTGGGGTAGGGAACATGTCTGCCAATGCCTCTGCCCAGGAGAGGACACCCTGGCACGTCACTATTAAGGTACACAGAAAGAGGGATGGGGCTTGGATCCCAGAGGTGCGGCCGTGAGCCAGAGACATAGCAGTCCCTGAGATTACCTGTCCCCCTGCAGCCCAAGAGCCAGGAGACCTGCCGGGGGGCCCTCATCTCCGACCAGTGGGTCCTGACAGCCGCTCACTGCTTCCGCAATGCCGAGGACCGCACGCTGTGGAGGGTCAGTGTGGGTAAGGAAGGGCCCGCACCAGATTCCCGATCCCCTGGGCAGAGCTCCCACCCCTTGTTCCCAGCCTCTGGCCCCTTCAGGAGCCCTGGTCCAGCCTAATCTGCTACTTTGTTTCCAGGGGATCCCAACTTTCAGGGGAGCAAAGAATTCCAAATTGAGGAGGCAGTGATCTCCCCAGGCTTCAATGTCTTTTCCAAGAAGAGTCAGGGAATCCCAGAGTTCTATGGCGATGACATTGCTTTGCTAAAGCTGACCCAGAAAGTGAAGATGTCCACCCATGCTAGGTGCAGGGGTCTGGGATGGGAGGGCACCCTCTATAGGGGAGGGTGTCCTGGGGAGCCCTGGAAGAGGGGGCACCAAGGATGGGCCTCTGTGACCCTGGCCCTTCTCCTCAGGCCCATCTGCCTCCCCTGCACGGTGGGGGCCAACCTGGCTCTGCGGAAACTCCCAGGCAGTACCTGCCGAGATCATGGTGAGCGCTGGACTCGGTGCTGGAGGGACTGGCACCAAGGCTTGGGGGGTGATATCGTGGGCTGTGCTGCAGTCCCCAGGTCAGGATGCTGGGTAAAGGGACCAGCACTGACATCCTTGTCCTTGACTGCAGAGAAGGAGCTTCTGAACCAAGTGAGCATTCCCGCTCATTTTGTGGCTTTGAACGGGGATAAGCTGAATATTAATCTCAAGACAGGGTCAGAGGTGAGGGTCTCAGGTTCTGGATGCTGTTGAGGGTGGGGATGGGATTTCTCTCTGTATCCCCTAGCTCTGGCTGCTTTCTACCTCTGACCCCAAGTCATCCCTCCTCCTGGGCCTAGCAAGCCCTGCCCTGGGCTCGCTCACTCCATCCTTGTGTCCTCTTCTGCCCCTCCTGCAGTGGACAAACTGTGTCAAGGTCGTCCTCAAAGACAAAACCACGTTCCCCAACCTGACAGATGTCAGAGAGGTGGTGACAGACCAGTTCCTATGCAGTGGGACCCAGGGGGATGACAGTCCCTGCAAGGGTGAGCCCCTCCTCCGCCCACTTTCCATCCCCAACCCCCACCCTGGAGTCCAGATTCCCCAGGGGAAGGCCACCGATGTCCCTTGTGGCCAGCATGCACGCCCTGATGCAGCGGTGATGGTTGGCAGGATGACAGTCTCTGTCCCTCCTTTCTGGTAGGAGAATCTGGAGGAGCAGTTTTCCTTGAGCGGAGACTCAGGTTTTTTCAGGTGAGAAGTTTGCAGGACTGGAGTCACGGGATCTTGGCCTTGTTGGGGGATGAGGCAGACCTTTGAAGGACCTAAGGAGGTTGGGGCTGGGACAGGGGAAGCCCCCCACTCCAACCTTTCCCTCTTCTAGGTGGGCCTGGTGAGCTGGGGTCTCTACAACCCCTGTGGCAGCTCCAGTAAGAACTCCCGCAAACCTGCGCCCCATGGCAAGGTCCCGCGAGATTTCCACATCAACCTCTTCCGCCTGCAGCCCTGGCTCAGGCAGCATCTGGAGGGCATCCTGAACTTTGTGCCCCTCTAATCTTGGCCACAAGCCCTCTGCTGACCTGCCAGGACCTGCTGTCTCTCCAGTCTCCTACCTCTGAATGTCCACCCTCAGCCTCCATGACCCATCTGCACTCCTTGCTTTGAACACATTCCCGCCTCCAGGATTCCGGGGCAGAGGCACATCCACACTAGGGAATCCCCGGCGCTCCTGCCAGCGCTGACCCCACCCTCTGCTGTACTTGGCTCACTCTCCTTCTCCTTACATAGGAAATTACCCAGTTATGAAATTAATAAAAAGCCAGTGATCCCCACATTTGTCTGTGCCTCTGCCTAGGGGCTGGCCTGGGAGGGGAGAAAAAGGCCAGAATAATTCCAGGAACCGCCAAGAAGGCAGGTCAGAGACCTTGCTGGACAAACAGTGGCTGAACTCTGTTCCGTAACAGAGTCAGCAGCAGGGGGTAGGGGGGGCGGCGCGCAGTGTGGATCTTATATCTAGTCCCCAAGGGGAGGTCTGGGCTTGTTGGACAGGACCAGGGGCGGAGAGGAGGTGTTGACTGGCTGAGTCCTGGACCTTGGGGAGCCAAAGGTGGAGTTTTTGCAGTTTCTGTTTCCTTGATTGGCAGCTCAGTGGGGCCCTCCCCGCTTGGACATTCCGGAAAGTGATGTGGGTAGGGAGGGTGGGGTGAACAGCAGGTGCCAGAACAGGATTGCATAAAAGGCTGGAGGTTGTGGGGGGCAGGGGAAGGGAGTGTGACTAGGCTCAGGTCTAAAGTTTCAGCTTGGCCATCAAGCCAAGCAGACTTGCAGCAGAAGCCAGGAGAGGCCCTCCTGCCCCCAGCCCCGGGTCACCATGGGGATTGGTCACAACCCCCGACTCTGCCTGGTACCCTTGATCCTGGGCCTCTTGTGTGGAGGTAAGTGAGATCACAGCCCCCCTCCCTCCACTCCTGCTTCCCCCACGATCTGTCCTTGGCCTTGTGAGGCTGGGCCTCACCAACTTTTCTCTTTAGGTGTGGGCATGACGCCATTGTCTGAGGCTGGGCCCCAAAGCCCCTGCTCTCTGGAGGGAGTAGAGATCAAAGGTGGCTCCTTCCGGCTTCTCAAGGCGGGCCAGGTGCTGGAGTACTTGTGTCCTTCTGGCTTCTACCCATACCCCACGCAGATTCGCACCTGCAGATCCACAGGGTCCTGGAGCACCCTGCAGACTCAAGACAGAAAGATTGTCAAGAGGGCTGAATGCAAAGGTTGGAGGGCAGTGAGGATGGGCATGGGCTGGCTGTGGGACGGAGCAGGTGGCAGCCAAGGTCCAGACTTGGATAAGTCTAGGCTTGAGTGGAGACCAGGCAGGCTGACAAGTTGGGCTGAGCACGGGTCAGAGCTGAGCGAGGGTTGGAGGTGGGATGGAGAAAGAAGGAAGGGGAGCTAGACTTTACTAAGCATTTACCCTGTGTCAAGCAGTCCCGGCAGTTCAAAGAACACTTAGAAATGGGGAGCGGGGAGCAGCATTACTCCTTATGGGTGGAGGTTCCTCCAGGGGTTGAAGGTAGTATTTAGCTATTCTGTGAGGCCCAGAAGTGATATTTCTCAGTGACAGGGTCCCTGAGACCAGAAGGGTTATCCTAAAGGGCAGCCCTTCCCTTCCAGTAACTTCTACTTGGTCTCCACCCCCTTGCCCCCAAAGCAATTCGCTGTCCCAGACCACAGGATTTTGAGAATGGGGAGTACTGGCCCCGGGCTGCCTACTACAATTTGAGCGATGAGATCTCTTTCCGCTGCTATGATGGCTACACTCTTCGGGGCTCTGCCAATCGCACCTGCCAAGGGAATGGTCGGTGGGATGGGGAAACGGCCATCTGTGATGATGGAGGTGAGAACCGTCCCCCCTGTCCACAACAGCTCCTTCTCCCTGACCACCCGCAGCCTGAGGAACCAGTGCCACAGCTCTCGGTTCTCTGCCTTGCCCTTTGGGCCCCAGGCTTTGGCCCTCACCAGTGTGTCTTACACTTCTGCAGCGACGTACTGCCCCAACCCGGGCATCCCCCTTGGCACGAGGAAGGTGGGCAGCCAGTACCGCCTTGAAGACCGTGTCACCTACTACTGCAACCGGGGGCTCACTCTACGTGGTTCTGAGCAGCGAACATGCCTGGAAGGTGGCTCTTGGAGTGGAACGGAGCCTTCCTGCCAAGGTGACCCTTATCTGTACCCTCAAGTCAGACCCTGCTCTCCCATCTGCACATCCCCTCAGGAGCGCACTGCCTTCTCTCACTGCCACCATCCAGCTCCTTCCTCCCTTCTCTAAATCTCCCTGAAGAACTTCTAAGCCCTTCCCGCCCCTGAAGCCCACCATCTCGTGTCAGTGTCCCTGACCCTCCCAGACATTTGACCTGCTCTCTGATCTCTCCCAGACTCCTTTATGTACGACACTCCTGCAGAGGTGGCCGAAGCTTTCCTGTCTTCCCTGACAGAGACCATAGAAGGAGTTGATGCCGAGGATGGACATAGCCCAGGTTTGAAGGCAGAGAGGGGAGGCGGGGCAGGGAGTTGGGCATGGGGTGGAGAAGGGGCAGGAGACCTCTTTGTTCTGGAGCCTGAGCCTCTCTGGTGACATCCAGGGGAACAACAGAAGAGAAAGATTGTCCTGGACCCCTCAGGCTCCATGAACATCTACCTGGTATTGGATGGATCAGACAGCGTGGGGGCCCACAACTTCACAGGGGCCAAGAATTGTCTCAGAGATTTCATCGAGAAGGTGGGGCCCCCTCCCCTTGAAGGTGGGAACCTTGAAAGGACCTCACTGCCCTGCCAGGACTAGTTCCCAAATACTCCCAGCCCCTTGGAGCCACAGGGTCCCAGAAAATCTCCAGGTCCTATTGTGTCCTCCTTTCCTTTTACTTGACCTTTAACCTGGACTCCTCCATGACCTCAGGGTGATGAGTCAGTTCTTGAGTCTCTTACTAAGGACTTTCCTATCTGTCTCAGCCCAGCTGCTGAATTCTCCCAACCGTATATTCCTCTTTTGATGCTGTGACCTATTGCTCCCCTCGCCCACAGGTGGCAAGCTATGGGGTGAAGCCAAAATATGGTCTAGTGACATATGCCACAGAACCCAAAGTTTTGATCAGAGTGTCCGACCCAAAGAGCAGCGAAGCAGACTGGGTCACAGACCAGCTCAACCAAATCAACTACGCAGGTCAGAAGTCAGGGAAGGGTGCAAGGTTCACTTTGGGGTCAGAGAGGTCTGAAGTTTCAGGAGTGTTGTGGGGAGGGTGTAGTGAGACCATGTGGTGGGGCAGGGAGGACTACTTTTTAATCCACAGTTGGACAGCAGGGTCATTGGAAAATGGGGTTTGGTGGGAACCCTTTGGAACTGAGAGGGGCACTTTATTGTCAAAGAAAAGACAATGGGGTGACAACTCAAGTTGACAGATGTGGGAACCCAGTTGCCGCTGGACCCCTGGGGTCAAGGACGGGTTGGGAGACCAGGCGAGGTGATGACACCTTCCCTGTTTCCAGATCACAAGTTGAAGGCAGGGACCAACACCAAGAGGGCTCTCCTGGAAGTGTACAACATGATGAGCAGGGAAGTAAACCAGTTCAAAGAGACCTGGAACCGCACGCGCCACGTCATCATCATCATGACTGACGGTAAGAGGGGCTTTTCTCCTGCCTGACTCCCCACCCTCTCAAACCAGCCCGTGGCCCCAAGTCCACATGTAACACTGGACTTGTGGTGGGGGATGGCGTGCTGCTCTTCCTTGTGCCTTTACAAGGAGGGACCCTCCACTCCGTGATCTCTCACTCATAATCTCCTCTCCAACCTGCTCACTCAGCCCTGTATGTCATTCCTTCCAGCCTCTTTGTCTTCCTGGACCCTCTTCCTTCATGTCTCCCCACCCTCACGGTCCGTCTCTCCTGCAGGTTTGCACAACATGGGTGGGGATCCAGTCACTGTCATTCACGATATTCGGTACTTGCTAGACATTGGTAGAAATCGCAAAAACCCCAGGGAGGATTATCTGGGTGAGTTTTACTGCCTAGGACCCAGCACCCCACTTTACTAGCTTCTTGCCTGCGCCAGGGCCAAGACTCTCACTCTGTTTTTTCTCTCTCAGATATCTATGTGTTCGGGGTTGGACCTCTAGTGAACCAAGAGAACATCAATGCTTTGGCTTCCAAGAAGGATAAAGAGAAACACGTGTTCAAACTCCAAGGCATGGAAAACCTGGAGGATGTTTTCGTCCAAATGCTTGGTAGGAAGCTATGGAAGGCTATAAGGAGATGGTCAGGAAACTCAGCTCTCCCCAGACCCCTCAAGGTCACTCATTCTTCCACTCCTCCTAAAGCCCTGGAAAGTCTGGAAGCCCTTTCTTTCCTCCTCTACCTCCAGGTCACTATTCTTGCTTCCTGGTACTTTCCACTCCCTGATCTCAGAATCACGAGTTTTGAAATGATGCCGAGACCTTTCTCAAGTCCCTCCTTTTACAGATATGGAAGCTGGGGCCAACAGAGGTCAAGAAATGGCAAGTTAGCAGGAGTTGGGCCTGAAAATGCCCAGGTCTCTGAGCTTAGTCCCATGATTCCAGTGGTTCCTTGCCTTCCCTTCCCTCTTTTGGGCATCTGCTCCCCACAGACACACTGGCCTCCCTCCGCAAGACAGCTGCCATTTGGAAATGAACTGTCCCAGCTTTTAGCACAATCTCCTTTCTTGTCAGATGAAAGCCGGACACTGGGTCTCTGTGGCATGGTTTGGGAGCACAAGGATGGTACTGCCTACCACAAGCAACCGTGGCAGGCCAAGATCTCGGTCACTGTAAGTGCAGTGTCCTGGTGGTGGGAACTTAGAGGAAGGGAGGTCAGGGTGAAATGAAGGTCGGAGGAAGGGCAAGGCACTCTTGATCAGATTGTGAGATTTGTGAAAGCTGAGCTTTCCCTCTGCTGCTGTCCCCAGCGCCCTTCAAAGGGGCATGAGAGCTGTATGGGTGCTATTGTGTCTGAGTACTTTGTGCTGACGGCTGCACACTGTTTCACTGTGGATGATGAGAAACACTCAATCAAGGTCAGCCTGGGTAAGGATGCAACCCATCAATTCTGAGCTTCTGCGGTGCCCTCTGGGCCACACTGCCTCCAGGGCCCACTTTCCACCTGTCCTCATCGCAGCCCTTCCCTTGCATGCTGGACAAGTTAGGGATGGGGAAGATTTGGGTTAGGGATGACATGCAGGCAGGAGGCTGCCTACACAGATTTCAGTGGTCTAGAGGAACCCCTTCTTGTACTTCAGGAGGACAGAGGAAGGAGTGGGAGGTAAAAGAAATCCTATTTCATCCGAAGTACGACCTCAATGCAAAAAAAGCAAAAGGCATTCCTGAGTTTTATGACTATGACGTGGCCCTCGTCAGGCTCAAGGAAAAGCTCAAGTATGAGACCACCATCAGGTGAGCCATCTGGATTCTGAGAGAAAAGGCTGGGAGAGGCAGAACTGAGACAGTAGCAGGCCCAGGGTTCACGATCCTTGAATTTCCCCATCTCTCCTCAACAGGCCCATTTGTCTCCCCTGCACTGAGGGATCGATTCAAGCCTTGAGGCTTCCAAGGTCAACCACATGCCAGCAACAGAGTAAGAGACATTCAGGGAGAGCAGCTTGTTAAGGGTGAAGTTCTGAGACAAGGAAGGGATGAGGGGGAGGGAGAGCAGGTCATGCCCTGCCCAGCCGCCAGCTCACGGGAAGGAGTGGAGGGCCACTCGATGACAAGCACGAGGCGGGGAGGGGAGGGAGAGTGCTGCAATGACCCAGTCTATCCATCTGTAAAGTGCAAGAGCTACTCCCTGCAAAGGACATTGAAGCTCTGTTTGTGTCTGAGTCTAAGAAGACCCTGACTCGGAAGGCAGTCTACATCAAGAATGGGGACAAGGTGAGGAATGTGGCATCCTGAGGTCCTTTAGGCCCCAGTCCTTCCTAAGCAAGCTTTGTTCCTCACACCTCTCTCCACACTTCCCTATCTCACCTACAGAAAGCCAGCTGTGAGAGAGATGCTCTACGCGCCCCAGGTTATGAAAAAGTCAAGGATGTCTCTGAGGTAGTCACCCCCAGGTTCCTCTGCACTGGAGGTGTGGATCCCTACGCTGACCCCAACACTTGCAAAGGTGAGAGAAGGCTCTTTGGTTGTGATGTGAGTTCTGAGGCCTAAGTCTTTTCCTACAGCATCTCCTTCCCTGCAGGTGATTCTGGTGGCCCCCTGATTATTCACAAGAGGAGTCGCTTCATTCAAGTGAGTCTTCTCTTTCCTTTCTCTGGAGAGATGCTGAGTGGTCAGCGTGGGCCCCAAAACAGGAAAACTCACTGCATGTGGCTGAAAAGAGGTGGGGGGTGGGGCAGAGCCTGCCTCACCTTCAGACTCTTCCTTGAACTGGCCAATTCAGGGCCATGTGTCTGGTCTGTGTGCCAGGGGACAGAACTGAACTGGGTCCCTAGTCCTCCCAGGTCAGGTCACTTCAGATGCAACTGGCAGTAGCTGTGCTTCCTGGGATTAAGGAGTTCTACTAAATGATTCTTGGCAACCCCTCGCTCTCTCCAGGTTGGCGTGATCAGCTGGGGCGTCGTGGATGTTTGCAAGCGGCCACAGCAAGTACCTGGTTATGCTCGAGACTTTCACATCAACCTCTACCACGTGCTGCCCTGGCTCAAGGAAAAACTCCAAAATGAGGATCTGGGTTTTCTATAAGGGGTTTCCTGCTGGAAAGGGGCATGAGACCAAATTAAAACAGCTGCGACAACACCTGTGTTCAAGATCCTTTTGGGGTAAAGGAGTGGGGAGCGTGCACTAGCCATGTGGTTACAACTGAGATCACATCTAACAGCCGTTTTTAAAGGCTCAACCCCAATCCCAAGTGCTGAAAAACCAGAGGCTGAGGGAGATGGGTGAGCTTCCACCTCAGTGTTTTACTGAGACCAGCGTTGGGGCAGACGAGGCACACGGAATCCAGCTCCATTCCCTAGAAGCCGTCCACAAGGTTTTCCTTGTAGACATCGTCGCTGTAGACAATCTGAGTCCTCTTGTCCCGGTGGCAGCCCTTAGGGCTATTCTGGACAGCTGTGGAGGGAGGAGAAGTTCCGTTAAAGTCTGAGGGAGAGCACCGACCAGACCTGAGGCCCAGAGTTTGGCCACCTCAACTCTAGCCTCTGGCCTTTGGATGCCCAGTTTCCATGCTGCCCTCTGGTGGCCAGGATGGCTTCTCTACCTTTAGCCCCCTTAGGCCTCTGGCTACCAATCCATGGCCCCAGTAAAGAGTGGGCAGTTATCATGGCACACGCAAACACTGTAATGAGTGTTTTGTCCTCAGAAATAACCCAAATGTTATTCTTGACATGTGTGAATAATGTTAACCGCCTACTTCCAGTCAGTACACCAAAAATTAGAAAATCTCTATAGACCTTTGCTAACATGCTGGTCCTTCCTGGTTCCTTCTTTAGTATAACGGGTTACTCTGGCTCCGAACTCCCTGTGCCTACTGCTTTACATGGAAACCTACTTCGGGTGAAACGGGTTATTCATTCCATCAGGAGAATTCATTCCAGTGTAACTGTGGCCCTAAGCATTCTCCCTGGAGCTGTCCCTTCCCGTTCCTCTTTCCTCCCTACGCCCCATTCCCAAGGATTCCATTCCTGCCACTCTGGGGCTAGAGGGAACCCCCATGCAAGCCCCCATTGTCTTGGAGCTTTCATCTCAATGCCGTGGATCACTTCCACTTTCTCAAAGCCTCTATCCTTCGGCTGCAACGATCCAGGCCCCTCGGGACCTGCTCCCAGCTCTCTGACCTCTCCTTTGTCTCCGATGTTGCACACTCAACTTCAGCCTAACATGTCAGGAGGGCTGGGGCCGTATGGGGCATAAGGAACACAGCCCAGCTTCCTCCCATAGCTCCTGACTGTTTATTCCTTACGTCCGGTACTGGCTCATTGCTCCTCTGCATTCAGTCTCCCCTCCAACACTATCGTGTCGTTTCGCAGCAGCCCTATGATACAGGTGACTCCAGTCTACATTTTCAGTCGTTACTGAACACCTGCGTTTCTGATTCCTAACTTCAAAGGCCTATTTTATAAAACCAACTATATTCCATCTCAAAATGAGTAAGGCCGCATGAGGTGCTCACCTTCTTCGCCAACCTGACTCACTCCCACTTTCTTCCTTGTTCCAATCAACGCCTTGGAAATTGTTTCCAATACTTTTGTCTCCTCCTGCTTCTAACTGATAGAAGGCCTGAGGATTCTCCTTCTAATCCCCATAGTTGCCACACAAAACCAGGTCTCTAGCCCCTCTAGGGGACCCAGGGACAGGCAGAAGAACAAAACAGGGTGAGCTGTGGGCAACAGACATGAGAAAGGAAGAATCCCCTTCTTACCCAGGGAGCCCCAGACAGACTTGCCCGTGGCGGCATCCAGCATGGGCTGTTTTCGGGCAATGCTGACTTTGAGCTGTACAGACTCCACTTGGGTCCCGTTGAGCTGGGGCAGAAGAGGGGAGCGGGCAGAGGATGGGGGCAAACATTACAGACAAACCAAAGGAGGGTTTCTAGGAGCTGTCATCCTAAGAATAGACTAGGGAGGGACTTGAGAATATAAGGTTTCCTGCATGAATAGGGAAATACTTTCTTTGTCAAGAGGAAATGATTTCCTCCTGGCTCCCAATATTTTACAGAGAAAAAATGAGGATGTCAGGAGGGATGGGAAGAACAGATCTGGGAAGTCCCAACCTCAGCAACGGCCTGATCTGCTGACTCCATCTTTTCATAGGTGACGAAGGCACAGCTGGGATGAGAAAACACAGGGTCAGTAGAGGGCCTACGGGCTCCTCAGGACCCAGGCAAACCCAGTGTTACAGGCTGTGGAGACAGGCTAGCTTCCTCCCTCAGGTCTCACACCCCAGGTCCTCCTAGGACAACCCACGCGTGGTCCTTACTTTCTGGGTGGGTCCATGGAGAGGTCAATGATGTTTCCAAAGGGAGAGAAGGCCCCACGGAGGAGGGTGGGCGTCATGTCTTCGCCATACACATACAGAGTGTTTCCCTTCCGAGGGGCCCGGCGTTCAGGGAACGAGTCTGACCCTATGGAACACAGGAATCCAGTCATGAGACATAGGCCTAGCTCACCCTCCACTTTAGAGTACCCTTTAGTAGGACGCACCCACACAGTATCTGAAGTCACTTCCCAGTAGCCAAGATCACTCACTGCGGAAAGGGCCCTCTCGGTCGCGCTCCCTGTCCCGGTCTCGATCTCGGTCCCTGTCTCGGTCCCGCTCCCGGTCTCGATCACGGTCTCGGTCCCGCTCCCGGTCTCGCTCTCGATCCCGATCTCGGTCTCTATCTCGGTTCCGCTCACGACTGCGGTCCCGGCTGCGGCTTCGGGGAGGGGAGGCTGAGGAACGGGCACCACCACGTTCTTCGTAGCCCCAGTCGAAGCTTCGAGGGGGGCCATCGCCAGCTCCTGGGCCCTCTGCCTCTTCCCCATCTGGCCCCAGTTCCCGAAGCCGATCACTGGAAGATACAAAGCTGGCGAGCAGCAGACAATGAGGATCAAAGGGGGCTTATACCTCATCTTCCTGGATCCCTTGCAGACTCAACACCCCCTCTGCAGCCCCAGCTCTTCCCACTTCAGTTCCAAACCTCCTAAGGACCCGGGCAAGCCTCTCGTGCCCCCCAAACCCCACCAACTGGGACCCCGATCTTTCTCTAACCTCTCATACAAAGATTTCCTCTGTGGACGTCTGGACGACTGAAAGAGACCAAGAACAGTTAAGACGAGTCTGAGTGGCTGGCATATGGCCTCCAATATGTGGGTTTCTCATTTTTCTCAATCGCCTGCTCCTCAGAGACAGAAAACTGGAAACCATTACCTCCTGCAGGTCGTCGTCAGCAGATACGCTCCTCTGGAACGGTTGGAAAGTGGGGACCGGCCCCTTCTCAGGGTCCTGGGAAGGTGGGAGAGACCTACCTCAGTGGGGGAGCAGGAGGCCGCCTATCGGGGGCGGGGGGCTCCTCTTCACTCGCCCTCCTCTTGGCTCCCCGGCCTATCTTTGTTTGTTTGTTTGTTTCTCAGTTGACTACGTGTTATTTTACATAAAAGACTTAATACACACTTGAAGCATTTAGTTTACTAAAAACATCCTAAACCTGATGATCTTCTCAGCCTTTTCAACTCCTTAGAGAACACAATCCAACAGGTCCATTATATGATGGATGAGAGTCACAGAATACATAAAACGGAGGAGAAGCTGGGAGGCATCTAGTTTCTTCATTTTATAGATAAGAAGCCTGAAGCTCAGAATGGCACAGCAACTTGTCCATGACTGAACTGGCATTACCTTCCCCCTACACCTACCTTCATTCCAACTTGGAAGGATGCCCTCTGACGTGAAGGATCCCTTGAACAATCTTTCTGCCTGTGCTCACCTTTAACTTCCCCTCTAGGGTCCGAGAACGCTTGAAGCCTGAGTTCTTGGTCTCAGCCTTGATGGCACTGATGGCTCCTGACTTCACCAGCTGCTTGGCCTGCTCTGTTGCCGTGGCTGTGTCCACCACAGGCTGCTCTGACAGTGCTGAAGTGGCAAGGGAAAGAGGTTTATTATGTTGGCCAGAGGTCAGCCGGTGTGCTTACTTCCAGCCTATCCCCGCCTCCCCCGTCACTCACAGCGTTTGACACCGCCTTGGCTGGCTGTACTGCTGCTACTTTGCTTCTTCAGAGCCAGCAATGCCTTTTTCTGGGAACAAGAGTGAGAAGAGAGGGACTGATGAGGGCCAATCCCTGGCCAGGTCTCCCAAGGCCCTTGGGTGCATCACTCCGGGGATACCTTTCTGAGAGAAAATAATGCAAATGGTGCCCCTGGGGTGGTACACTGCAGCTGTCTTGCCTCTCACATACAGTCTCTCAGATCACATACGCCAGCCATACCTACTCTCTCTAAACCATAATATCCAGAGGCTTTGCAGAGTCTCATATTTTTCAAGTTGAAAACAAGGAACTCAACCACAGACCATGGTCCCCGGATATACATTGCAGTTTAGTATAAGCCTCCATGCCTTCTTAGGGGCTTCATCCATCCAGCCCTACATGTTTAATAAGAACACACCAATGCTTTGAAACAGAGATTTGCAAAAGAAAGAGACACAGATCCTCCTCTTGAGCTCATCAGAGGCTGAGAAAGAAGATGACCAGACTGAACTGTCAAGACTGTGCAGACTGGAGCTGAAAGCAAGTAAGATTTTTCTGATGCAGATGGTTATAAACCGGGCCCTGAGTAGGATCTACATAAGGCAGGCTGAGAGGAAAAGGCATTTTAGACAAAGAAAACAGGGTGGCAGAGATGCAGAAATAAGGTTTTGAGAATGCATGCTTTGGGACCAAGGAATAGTTCTATAGGAAGAAAGGTCAGATTAAAGCTTTTTATAGGCAATGTGAAACCACTGTGTTTTGAAAAAAGAAGGGCAGTGTTTAGTGTTTTCAATGCACCGTTTTAACAGGAGTGAAAAAGTCTGTCCAAGAAAAGAAACTTGTTGAGAATCCATTATAACAGTCAAAGTGAGCATCAGCAAAGACCTGATCTAGGAAATACATAGGAAAAAGAAAACAGAAATTACTTTAAAAGAAAAATGAAGACTTGGCAAACGTTTGGCTACACAAATGGTGCAGGAGACAGAGATGAGATATTCATCTCAAACAAATTGAAGAAGTGAATGCAGACAGTCCTATTTGGAAGACCAAGTTTAGTACAGACAAGACAACAGCTTCAGTTGTTATCAGTAAGACACTAGACGGCATTGGAAAAACCAAGCTTGGGATCACCAGTTCTTAAGATGGTACTAAAAGCCATGGGAAAGGAAGACAACTCCATGGCAGACCACACAGGAAAGAGAGAAAAGCAAGTACACACTTGGGGGAGTCCATCTCTGAAGTGACACTGAGAGATGACAGGCCTCCAGGTATAAGCTAGAGGAATCCCCACCCCCCATCCCCTCACACTCACCCCAGGTGTTCTCAGTGTAGAGTCTTTGAAAGTTTGGGCCATGCCCACACACACTCCCTCACCTTTTTCTTGAGTTTGTTGAATTTCTTCTGCAGAGCCTCCTCCTCCTCGCTCAGTCCGGGGGGTATCACCAACATGGTGGCTCCTGGTTCGGGGCAGGGCCCAAGACATCTTTCTCCACTGTCACCGCCCAGAGTTCACACGCCGTCCACACTGATCCCGATCCCACCCCTTCAGGCCTGCCTACTCCTATCTTTTGCCTCTCCCTACCCCTTGCTTAAACCAGGCTGCCGTCCAAACCCCAGCTCGTCGGGATCAACCAGCATTCCCTTCTGTCTTCAGGAATCACGGATACCAGCGCCTTGGGGCACCATGTGGCCCAGGAAGGGATAAATACCCGCTCCGTCGCCAAGACGATGGCACCAGACCCCCCTATCTCGCTGGAGTTAGTATGGAATTGCGGGGTCCGAAAAGCAGAGGAAGCAGTGGAACGCGCGCAGCGCTCTCAGAGCAACGAAAGGGGCAAGAAGACAGAAGGAGCTCGGAAAAAGGGGGGCGAAGGCTGAGGAGAAGGCCTTACCTGAGGGGGCGGCAACCGGGGCCCCACGGTCTCGGGCGGCGCCCGCGCGGGCAGCGGATCCCGGGCTCAGAGCGATGACGTAGCGAGGGGCGGAGAACGCGGTAACCAAGGCGGCCCGCGCCGCACACACTTCCGCCCGGCCTCCGACCAGTTTGGGTCAGCCCCTAAGTAGCTCTTGTCCCCGCCCCCAGGCCCTGGTGTGCCGGAAGTCGCTTCTACTTCCGCCGGTTCCAGCTCCTCCCTACGTTTCCCCGCTGCCCGGCAGCTGCTGTGGCTCCAGGATGATGGAGACGGAGCGACTCGGTGAGGGGGGGGTGGAAAGACGGAGGAGACAGCGAGTGACCCTTAACCCCTGACCTGTGACCTTTCCTCCGTAGTGCTACCTCCCCCAGATCCCCTGGACCTGCCCCTTCGGGCCGTAGAGCTGGGATGCACTGGGCGCTGGGAGTTGCTGAATGTGCCTGGGGCTCCAGAGAGCACCGTGAGTGCCATTTCACCCTAACCTTGACTCTGTTGAGCTTAAAACCTCCTTCATCGTCCTCCCAGTAGGATCTAAGCTGACTCGGCTGTCCTGTCTCTGGATACTTGTCATCCGAGCCTAGACTGGTGCTGGACAGACTCCAACCCAATGGACCTGCAGTGGGTCAGAGCCCATAAGAAGACAGAGCAAGGAGCCCCGGGGAAACCTTAGTTCTGAGAACTGCTCTTTCAAACTGCTGTTTTCTCCCTGGAGTCCTGTTCTGTCTCCAAGCACCAGGGCTCTTGGTGACTGAGATGCTACCCTTTGAACACCTGGCTCTTCATCTTTAGGCCTGGGACCCCCTTTTCCTAAAACTAGAGATTCTCAAATATCAGTGTGCCTCATGATTAGTGGAAAATCCCATGGACAAAAGAGCCTGGCGGGCCACAATCCATGGGTTCGAACACAACTGAGTGTGCGCACACACACACACACACCAGACACACACACACAATTGGTGGGGGAGCTTTTGAAAAATACTAGTTCTTAGGTCCATAGATTCAGAAATCCAAAATCTGTATTACTAATCAGAACCCTAGGTAATTCAGTTGCAGACCATTTGTTCTGTAAAACAGAATAGCCTTTGGAAAATAGTGTTTCAGCCTGATTGTCCTAGTCTGGGACGTCTATCATATCTGATTTAAATACAAGTCGCGTCACCTTCTCTTTTGTGTCTTACTCTCTTCCCTTACCTCGTGCCTTTGTTCCAGCTTCCCCACGGCCTCCCTCCCTGTGCCCCAGATCTGCAGCAGGAAGCAGAGCGGTTGTTTCTGTCATCTCCAGCCTGGCTGCCTCTGCATGGTGTGGAGCACTCAGCCCGGTGAGGGGTCTAGAAGGGCCTGGGCTTGGCAGGTGGGTCCCTGAAGGAAGCTGGGACAGGGGAGAAAGAAGACCTGAACATTGCTTTGCTTCTGTCCAGGAAATGGCAGAGGAAGATGGATCCTTGGTCTCTCCTGGCCACACTGGGGGCCCCAGTCCCCTCCGACCTACAGGCCCAAAGACACCCAACCACAGGCCAGATACTAGGCTACAAGGAGGTAAGTGGTCGTGGGCCACCAGAAGCAGAGTCAGGAGAAGGTGGGGTCAGAGGCAAATTCAGCCTCACTGGCGCTCTGTTCTCTTGCCTCAGGTCCTGCTAGAGAATACAAACCTGTCGTCCACAACCTCCTTGTCTCTTCGCCGGCCACCAGCGCCCATCTCCCAGTCCCTGTGGGGGAATCCAACACAGTACCCTTTCTGGCCAGGTGTTGCTTGTGGAAATGGGATGGGAGGGGAGGGAGCCCTTAGTCTCCACCCCTCTCATGTCACTCCCACCCCATGAATCCTATTTATCCAACCTCTCCCCAGGTGGAATGGATGAGCCCAGTATAACAGATCTGAGCACTCGTGAGGAGGCTGAGGAGGAGATAGACTTTGAGAAAGGTGAGGTGGTGCCAGGAGGGACCGTGGGAGGTAGGGCTCTGTGCCTGGGGCCTGAGAAAGAGGGGCCAAGTCCTGTCACTGGGTCCTTGCTACCTCTTCCGTTCCCTTGAGCAAATTAGGAAAAGGTACCTCTTTCATAACAACCTTTACTGTCATCTGTTGGAGGACTGTCACAAAAAACTTCAACTACAGCGTGTATGCTGTGAACAGCATCCTGCAGGTTAATGTAATGTATGACTTGTACAGAAGTGTGTGAGAGCCCTGATTCTCTCTGTCCCCGTCCTCCAGACCTCCTTACTCTTCCACCTGGCTTCAAGAAAGGCGTGGACTTTGCACCAAAGGGTGAGTTTTAGTTTTGAGATGGGGCTGTAGGGGAGACAGTGCCCTTCTTCTTCAGAACGGAGGTGGATCCAACCAGGTCTCCATTTTTGCCTTGCTCCTAGGTCACTCAGCTCCAGCTGCCGGGTTGCTCAGCCTCAGCCGTCTGCTGGAGCCCTTGGATTTGGGTGGGGGCGATGAGGATGAGAGTGAGGCAGTGGGACAGCCTGGCGGTCCCAGACAGGACACTGTTTCAGCCTCTCCTGGCAGTGTTCCTCTGGCCCGAGCAAGCAGCTTGGAGGACCTAGTGTTGAAGGTTGGTGGTTCTGGGTGGTTGAGGCAGGAAAGAAAGGCCTTGTCCCAGACAGGGTGGGCTGGCCTGGTTGGTTCCCCGGGGAAGACTGGAGCGTCTTCTGGGAGAGGTGGTAACAGAGAGCTTTCTGGCTGTATGTTTATCAGGCCTACACCCCTCTCCTTCTCCAGGAAGCGGCCACAACTGTAGCCCCCCCAGAACCTCCCAAGCCCCCACCTCAGGAGCAGTGGGCCATTCCTGTGGATGTTACCTCCCCTGTTGGTGATTTCTACCGCCTCATTCCCCAGCCAGCCTTCCAGGTAGCGTGGCCCAGGCCTCAGGTGCTCCCCCACCTCCTCCAGCCCACTCCCTTGTCTCCTCTCCCCACTGGAGGCCAGGTGCCTTCAGTGGACGGAGGTCTTGGCCTTCTTCCCCTTCCCTGGAGGCCCCATGAGGTGGAGGCAGGAAGACCCCTGTCCCTTCTGTGCTCCCATCTGTTTCTGTCTCCCACAGTGGGCCTTTGAGCCAGATGTGTTTCAGAAACAGGCCATCCTGCACTTGGAGCGGCACGACTCAGTCTTCGTCGCGGCTCACACATCCGCGGGGAAGACGGTTGTGGCTGAATATGCCATCGCGCTTGCCCAGAAACACATGACGCGGTACAGGCCCCTCACCAGCCCTGTTCTCTCCTGTGTCCTTTCTGTGTCTCTTCTCTTCTCCACCTCCCTGCCTCATCCTTTAGATGAGAGGTTCAGGGAAAAACTGAGGCAGGGTTTCAGAGGGAAACAGGATGTGGGGAGAGAAAAATGAGCAGCATTCGTTGGGGAAGGGATTGGGGGACGGGATTTTTCCAGAGTAATTCCATGAAGGGGAACATGAGGGGAGTTTGGGTAAAGAAGAGGGGGTTGGGGGGGCGCCTCAGCTCTGCGGTGTGCCGCTGGCAAGGGTCAGGGTGGGAGAGGAGGTGCTGACAAGGAGCCTGTGTGGAGGGCCTGGCTGACTTTGTGCCCTCCTCCCAGCACCATCTATACTTCGCCCATCAAGGCTCTGAGCAACCAGAAGTTCCGGGACTTCCGAAACACGTTTGGGGACGTGGGGCTGCTCACCGGGGATGTGCAGCTGCACCCAGAAGCCTCGTGCCTCATTATGACAACAGAGATCCTTCGGTGAGAGGCGGGCATTCAGCATGGGGCGGGTTTTTGGTCAGGAAGGTGAGGCCGCTTTGGAGAGCACTCTGGCTGAGGTGAGGGTGGAGATAGGAGCTGCTGAGGAGTCAGCCTGGGGCCTTTCTCCTCCAGCTCCATGCTGTACAGTGGCTCGGACGTCATCCGGGACCTGGAGTGGGTTATCTTTGATGAGGTTCACTATATCAATGATGCTGAGGTAAGGGGACAGGGTCCCCAGGTCCTGGCAGTCCTCTCCTGTGGGGTAGGTTCAGCAGGTCGGTGTTCCATATGGCCTGGGAACTTCACTGCCTTCTTTGTCCCTTCTCATGGAACCTTGTGCCACTTCCCTGGGCAGAAGGGCAGCTCCCTCCAAGCTGCTGGTGACTTGTCCTCCCTTCCTGTGTGCAGCGCGGGGTCGTGTGGGAGGAGGTACTCATCATGCTGCCTGACCACGTGTCCATCATCCTTCTGAGTGCTACTGTCCCCAATGCCCTTGAGTTTGCTGACTGGATTGGGTAAGACACGTGTCCCGGGGTGCTTGAGTGAAGGGTGCCGTAGCATCCCTCAGTTCAGGTGGGGGTGTAGACTATCCCAGTGAGGGAGTGGTCAGAGCTTGGGGGTCGGGAGGAGAAAGGGGTGCGGCTGGGGAACACGTCCAGCCTGGGAGGTTGTGGGATCCCACCTGGGCTGAGATCACTTTGCATGTTCAGAGACGGGGTGACAGGGACAGCCTTCCAATCTGGCTCCCAGAAAATCAGGGCGAGGCCAGGGCGGGGAAGATGGCGGGCACATGGGTTCCTTCCCGCGCTCCCAGCCCTGATCTTCTGTCATGTCCCCCATCCCCTGCTCAGACGGCTGAAGCGTCGCCAGATCTACGTGATCAGCACTGTCGCTCGCCCAGTGCCCCTGGAGCACTATCTCTTCACCGGGAACAGCCCCAAGACCCAGGGGGAGCTCTTCCTGTTGCTGGACTCCCGTGGCGCCTTCCACACAAAGGGGTAAGCCTGGGATATGGGGAGAGTCAGGGCTGGGCCCAACGGGGGGTGACTGACGGCTGCCCTGCCCTGCCCCAGGTACTATGCGGCTGTGGAGGCCAAGAAGGAGCGGATGAGCAAGCATGCCCAGACCTTTGGGGCCAAGCAGCCCACGCATCAGGGGGGGCCTGCCCAGGTGAGAACTGGCTGGTTTTGTACCTGTCACCCCTTCTTTCTCCTGAGTCCTTTCTTTCCTCGTCCTCCCAGGGTTTGGAGTGGAGCTTTGAGCACTGCCCGATTTGACTCTGCTTCACATCCCCACTTTGGCCCCCATTTGTTCAAGGACTCCATCTCCACTCCCTTCTCCCCGCCTCCTCAGGACCGCGGTGTGTACCTGTCCCTCCTGGCCTCCCTCCGCACCCGTGCACAGCTGCCCGTGGTGGTGTTCACCTTCTCCCGGGGCCGCTGTGACGAGCAGGCCTCAGGCCTCACCTCCCTCGACCTGACAACAAGTTCAGAGAAGAGTGAGATTCACCTCTTCCTACAGCGCTGCCTTGCCCGTCTCCGCGGCTCTGACCGCCAGCTGCCCCAGGTGGGGAGGGGGATTTGGAGACGGTGGGGATCAGGTGTTCACCGCCCCATCCCTGACCCTGGGCCTCGGCCCCCACAGGTTCTGCACATGTCGGAGCTCCTGCACCGTGGCCTGGGTGTGCACCACAGCGGCATCCTGCCCATCCTCAAGGAGATTGTGGAGATGCTCTTCAGCCGCGGCCTGGTCAAGGTGCTCGTGCTGGTGGGAGAGGGACTCCCCAAAGCATTTATCACCTTCTTGGAGGGGAGTGGGCAGCACAGTGCATCAGCTGAGAACTTGGGCTCTGGATCCAGACTGCCTGAGTGGAAATCCAGGTCCACTGTTAACTCACTGTGTGACCCTGGGCAAATTACTTAACCTCCCTGAACTGTAAGTTTCACATATTGAAATGGGGGTACATAAAGTATGAATAGGGGCTTTCCCAGTGGCTCAGTGGCAAAGAATCTGTGTGCAATGCAGGCGCCACAAGAGACACAGGTTTCATCCCTGGGTTGGGAAAATACCTTGGAGGAGGGCATGGCAACCCACTCCAGTATTCTTACCCGGAGAATCCCATGGACTGAGGAGCCTGGCAGGCTATAGTCAGACATGACTGAAGTGACTTAACACACACGCACACAAGGTGTGAACAGGCAGTATTCAGAAGAGAAAACTAAAAAGCCAATAAACTTATGGAGGTCATTAGTCATCAGAAAAATGCAAACTGAAATACAAGATAGGACTTTACAGTAATTAAAACTGGTAAAATTTAGGAAAGTAGGCAATGCCACGTGTTGCCTGAGATGTAGGAGATGAAAGGATTACAGGAACCCTTGTACAGGTGTGGCCAGTCTGAAGTGTACCTGGTGCTCTTGAGGCAAAGACAAGTCTGTGCCTACTCTTTGTCCCTAAATTCCGCTCCTGAGTGCAAATCACAATGAAGTTCTCACCCTGGTCGGTGAGGGAACACGTCTGCTCTTCCTCTGTGGGCTCTTGTCTGGTGGCAGGGCGTTGGTGGCACCAGGGGCCCTTTCCCTGGGAGAGCAGGTAGGCAGCTATATGCCACGCACTCCACAAGGTGTTCTGTGGCAGGTTGGAGGCAACGGATTAGATATAATCACAGGAACATGGATGGATGTTGAAAATACTACATGGAAGAGAAGAAAACAGAAGGAGATACGTGTTGCCTTTACTTCAAACTGTATTACACACTCAAAAACATATTTTATAAAACACATTCACATGAAAAGATACAGATTAAAGATAGACAGAGGGGACAGGAGTGGGCTGTGGGGGTGAAAGGAAAGAAATAGGTAGCTAAATAAAACAATAGTACCTACTCTGTAGATTTGCCTTGAGAGTCACCTGAGGTCTCGTGAGTTAACCGTCTGGGACTATGTATAGTGGTCTTAGCCTTGGCTACAAAGTGAGGTGGGCTCGGCCAGGGCTGGGCCACAGCTGTGTTTAGCCCCTTAGCTGATCCTCTCTTCCCCTCCCCATCCCAGGTCTTGTTTGCCACGGAGACCTTCGCCATGGGTGTAAATATGCCGGCCCGGACAGTGGTATTTGACTCCATGCGCAAGCACGATGGCTCCACCTTCCGGGACCTACTCCCTGGGGAGTATGTGCAGATGGCGGGCCGGGCGGGCCGGAGGGGCCTGGACCCCACAGGCACGGTCATCCTGCTCTGCAAGGGCCGCGTGCCCGAGATGGCGGACCTGCACCGCATGATGATGGTGAGCCGGGGCACCTCGAGGCCAGCTCTGGGCACCTGCTGCATCCTCTGTGCCCACCCTCCTCCCCTCTCCTCTCTCTCTCCTTTCCTTTGGTCTGGGAGAAGCCAGGGGAGGAGCGAGCCAATCTGAGGATGAGGCTGGGTCTTGTCTTCTCTAGTCTTTTCACTGTGAATATGGAGCTAGGTGGGACCTTGGAGAGTCTGTTTATTTAGTCTCGCTCCCTTGTTGTGCAGAGGTGAGCAGGCAGTTTGTCTAGGGCCCCGAGGTTGTGGGGCTGGGACTACAGCTGCTTGGAGTAGAACAGCCGAGCAGCAGGTCTTCCCCCAAACCCCGAGCCTCACTGGCGTCTCTGGCCTGGCCCAGGGGAAGCCATCCCAGCTGCAGTCCCAGTTCCGCCTCACGTACACCATGATCCTCAACCTGCTGCGGGTGGATGCTCTCAGGGTGGAGGACATGATGAAGAGGAGCTTCTCAGAGTTTCCATCTCGCAAGGACAGCAAGGTGAGGAAGTGGGTGTGCCCAGGTTGCCCTGCAGGATATGGGACAAGGGAAGCCAGGCTAGGACGAGGTGGGCCTCTGGAAGCCAGTGGGTGAAAGTGGAGAGAGCTGGCCCGGAGACTCTGGCTTCACACCCACCCTGGCTTCTCCCAGGCCCATGAACAGGCTCTGGCTGAACTGACCAAGAAGTTGGGAGCTTTGGAAGAGCCCGAGGTGACTGGCCAGCTCGTCGACTTGCCTGAGTACTACAGCTGGGGGGAGGAACTGACTGAGACCCGGAGCCAGATCCAGGTGAGCGCCTGAGAGTGTTGGGGGCGGGGTGATGGACGGGGAGGAAGAGACTGGGACGCTCTGGGTACACCTGAACCTCGTCCCAGCATCTCTGTGACATTTCTTATCCCCTTTCTTCTCATCCCTGCTCTTTAGCACCTCATCATAGAGTCTGTGAATGGGCTGAAATCTCTCTCAGCGGGAAGGGTGGTGGTTGTGAAGAATCAGGAGCATCAGAACGCACTGGGTGTGATCCTTCAGGTGAGGGCGGTGGGAATCTGGACTCCAAGGCCAGAGGGAGCAGCCAGCCCCATCCCCATCTTCCCCACTTGGCGAGGAGCCATTTGTACTCAGCAGTGCTCTCATTTTTCCCTCTAGCTCTCTTTTCCTTCCCATCCCCACCACTTCATGCTCGTCTCCTTGTCCTCTCCCCAGGCCCTGTCCCCGAAGTCTGCTCTGATTGCTTGACTTGGTTACCAGTCTATATGGCTGCCCCATGCTCCCTGCCTGAACTGGCAGATCTGTCTCTTCTTGGATGTCCACTCCTCACACTGCCCTGTCCTGGCCTCCCCACATCCTCTAGGTCTCTTCGAACTCCACCAGCAGAGTATTCACAGCCCTGGTCTTGTGTGACAAGCCCGTGTCTGAGGACCCACGGGAGAGGGGGCCAGCCTCCCCAGACGTGCCCTACCCAGACGACCTCGTGGGATTCAAGCTGTTCCTGCCTGAGGGTGAGAGTGGACGGATGCCCAGGCTCTTGCCAACAGCATGGCTGAGGTGCCTGGTCTGACCCTGCTCTCCCCTCTTCTCAGGGCCCTGTGACCACACTGTGGCCAAGCTCCAGCCAGGAGACGTGGCCACCATCACCACCAAGGTGCTCGGCTGAATGGGGACAAGATCTTGGAGGACTTCAGCAAGCGGCAGCAACCAAAATTCAAGTCAGAGATGCTGGGGAGGGACCACGTGGGAGTGGCGGGGAGGTGTGGTCAGGGAGGCTCCCCCAGTCCTAGGGGGGTTCCACAGGAAGAGAAGCCTCTACCCCAGGTCTAAGACCAGCTCCATTCTCAGGAAGGATCCGCCCTCTGCGGCCGTGACCACCGCTGTCCAGGAACTGCTACGACTGGCTCAGGCGCACCCCACAGGGCCCCCCACCCTCGACCCTGTCAATGACCTGCAACTCAAGGATGTGTCTGTGGTCGAGGGGGCTCCGGGCCCGGAAGCTGGAGGAGCTGATCCGGGGGGCTCAGTGTGTGCACAGTCCCGTTCCCTGCCCAGGTTGGTCCCTGGATGTGAGCTTCCCAGCTGGAAGGGACGGCTTTCCCTCTCATCCCCTGCAGACTGGCTGCCCCCGTCCCAGTCCTGGTCCTCAGCTCCCCTGCTGAGGTCAGGGAGGAGCCTCACGAGCCCTTGCCCTTGGCTCCTTGCAGTACCTGAAGCTGCGGGAGAGGATGCAGATCCAGAAGGAGATGGAGCGGCTGCGCTTCCTGCTGTCGGACCAGTCGCTGCTGCTGCTCCCGGAGTACCACCAGCGAGTAGAGGTGGGGGGCCGGGCTGGGCTGGTGGGCTGGCGGGGAAGCTGTCTGCTGGCTCCCAACACCCACCATCCTTGCAGGTGCTGCGAACCCTGGGGTATGTGGACGAGGCAGGCACAGTGAAGCTGGCCGGGCGGGTGGCTTGTGCCATGAGCAGCCACGAGCTGCTCCTCACTGAGCTCATGTTCGACAACGCACTGAGCACCCTGCGGCCTGAGGAGATCGCTGCCCTGCTCTCCGGCCTGGTCTGCCAGAGCCCCGGGGACCCTGGTGATCAGCTCCCCAGCACCCTCAAACAGGTATGGGGATGACGTCCAGGACCCCTCCCTTCCTCGGCCATGGCATTCCCAGTCCGTGCCCACATGTTCCCCAGGTGCCCTCTGAGTGTCCCTAAGAGCTGGAATGGTTTCTCCTTTCATCCCGGCCTCCTTTCTGGAGCAGGAAGGCAGGGCTTAGAGCCTTTGCTCTCCGTCTGCAGGGGGTGGAACGGGTCCGGACTGTGGCCAAGCGGATTGGTGAGGTCCAGGCGGCCTGTGGTTTGAACCAGACCGTGGAGGAATTTGTTGGGGAGCTGAATTTCGGGCTGGTTGAGGTTGTGTACGAGTGGGCCCGGGGCATGGTGAGTAGCTAGGGTTTGGGGCCTTTGTGGACAGCCAGCTAGGGAGAGGCTGTCGGGGTCCATCGTATTCATTCCCCACCCCGCTTCCCCCATAGCCCTTCTCTGAGTTGGCAGGGCTCTCAGGGACCCCTGAGGGCCTGGTGGTCCGCTGCATCCAACGCCTGGCCGAGATGTGTCGCTCGCTTCGGGGGGCAGCCCGCCTGGTGGGCGAACCTGTGCTAGGTGCCAAGATGGAGACGGCAGCCACCCTGTTACGGAGGGACATCGTCTTTGCTGCCAGCCTCTACACCCAGTGACCGGCCCCTGGCTACAATGTAACAATAAACTGCAAACCCCCTGTGTGAACCTGAGGTGTTGGGCAGGGTTGACTCAGCTCAAAAGACACAGCAGGGAGAGCCACCTGGAAATACGCCTTTATCTGTGCACACAGAAATAGGACCAGCCCCTGTGAAGCATCAGTCCTTGGGGGAGGGTGTCTTGGGTGGTGATGGGAGGTCCTGGGTCACAGCTTCCACGTACCATGGAGGCAGGAAGGCATGGGGTGCATCTCGGTGTTCAGACACTGTGACAGGGCCGCCGGGCTCCCAGGAGAAGAGGTAGACGAGCCTGGGGGGCAGATAGAGTCCTGAATTGAGGGCTGGAGGCTGAGTTTCTGGGCCCCAGAGGGGAGGGGCAGAGCTGAATGCCTCACCTGGGGTCATCCTGAACTGCTGTGTTCTGGGCGAAACTAAGGAAGGCAGCACAGAAGTTCATGCACACGGAGGGGTTCCAGCCATCACGGTCGTTCTGCAGAGAGCCCAGGAGGAGGCAGAAGGCCGGTGGTGAGGGTGGAAGAAGGGGAAGGTGGGCTGCAGGTCCCTGGACAATGGACCTGTGGTGTTGGCGCAGGGGGATGCAGGTGGGAACTCATTGCCTTACCCTGACGTATTCAAACATCTCCATGGTAGGAAAGGTCTTCAGGGAACAGACAAAACCCTCCGGGTTACGGAAGCCAGCAACAACATTTGGGACGCCTGGCAGGAACGACTGGGCCCACCATTTCAGGAGCTTGTGTCTGTCAGGAAAGGCAAGGGGGTCAGTGGGACCCCTCCTCCACCCTCCAGCCTCCTCCTTCCCCAAGTTTCTTTCCAAGCTTTTCATACAAGGTTCTCATCCTGTCCACCCCTGTCCTGAACCTGTAGAAGCTCTTCCATTGGCCAGGGCTGTGCATCTCCTTGGAGGTCTTGAGCTCCACATAGCAGGTGGGGGGCTGTGTGGATGGGGCCTGGGGGTCTGTGCAGTCCACCTCCCCGGAAAAAAGAAGAGGGTGGTTTCCCAGGCGGCTGCGTAGCACAGAGCAGAAGGCCACGTTGGTGTTAACTTCCCCAGAAGGATCTGGGGAGACTCCGGGTTTGTCTGCACAAGGAGAGAAACAGCAGCAAGGGCTGGGGGCTCTCGATCTCTGGGGATAGGGGAGGGGGCAGAATCAGGGCAACTCTCACCTGCACACATGTACTGCTCAAATTTGTACCCCATGTACATAAGCTCCCGGAGAAGCGGTGGCCGGGTAAGCCTCTGAACCCGAGCAGCCGGCGTCTCTACCTCACTCAAGTAGAGCGTCCCCTGGAACCGGGAGGCTGCCAGCTGCCAGCCTTCCTGCCGCTCATATGGTGTTGTCAGCAGTTTTGTCAGGTGCCCCCGCCACGTCACTATGGCCCCTGCCAGCCAGCCTGGACCCCTGAGGAGGAGGAGTTAGGGGCTGAAGGTCTGACACCTGCATTAGCGCAGATGGCTTCTCCAAAGAATAGGGTAAGATAAGGACTCACTCCAGCTTTGGCTCTCCCAGTTTTAGAGAGTGAGTGCAGGTCTCTAGGGCTACTGTGTGGTATGCTTTGCTCACCCCTCTAGCTGGCCTCGGTGCTCCAGGAGCCAGCGTAGCAGGTGGTCCAGCCTTTCTTGGACCTCTTCGTCCCGGGGCTGGTATCGATCAGGGTATCCGTCTCTGAGGTCAAAGTTGGGGCTTTGACCATTGGTGGGAGGTGGGCTGTAGTACCGCAAAGCGCGAGCATCTCCATGGTACTGGCGCTGTGCATCCAGAGAGAAGCAGCCCAATTCGGAAGGGCGCCGGTAGAAAGGAAAGGGCCCAGAGTAGAGGGCAGGGTCTGTGGGCAGGGAGGGCTGGGCGGGGGAGCTTGTTCCGAGGCTCAGCGACCTCTATCTTTCCAGCTTCTCTCTTGGTCCCTCTGGACTCCATGAGGTCCTGAGAGGGGACAAGGAAGTTCCCCCTTTAAAAAGAAGGGCTGGAGAAGAGGGACTTCGAGTCAGGACTAAGCGAGTCTGGCCTTGAAACGTGCAAGCCCCGTGTCCTCAAACAACCCCACCAGGTGCGCATGCTACCTTTTCCCTTGACCTATATACCCCCTACCCCCAGTAGCTCCAAACCCAGAGTGGTTAGGAAGGATGCTTGGGCTCAGGTCAAGGATCTGGTTACCTCAAATCCTGCCAACCTCGACTTCCACCTTCTCAGGGCTATGACGTCATGGCAGGTACATCACATGTCAAAGGGATGCGAGGGCAGTTTTCCCCCCTCTCGATGACGCAATCATTCAGCGACAGAGGCGGCCTAACCCCTAGGTGGCGGGAGGGGGCTGTGCGCTTTACACCGAGGGAGATCCCAGCGTGGCCACCCGCGCCCCTCCGCAGCGCCCAAGCGTCCCCGGACGTGAGCGCTCTCAGAGGAAGCCAATCAGCAGCGGACGTGGGGCCTCGGCCAATGAGGATGGCGCTGGTGTTGGCATTGGCACCGTCCCCGCTAGCAAGGGGCGGAGGGATGACTAGTCGGCTCTTCTGTCGTCAGCACTTCAGCCTACGAAGCTCGGGCTGATTGGTTTCCGAGGAGGGACGCCCAGGGAGCCCGTACGTCACTGCCCTGTGCCGGAAGACTATTTTCGTGGTCTCTTTCCTCAACAGCTTTCTACTTCTTCCCCGCCGCGAAAAGATCCCGGGATATGAGCCGGAAGAGGCATCGCCTGGTCCCGGAGACGTTTGGGTTGAAGAGGCGGCGGGAACTAGGGGATGTAGAGGCAGATCCTTTGCGGGGCGAGTCAGGTAACCATGGCAACCCCGGGGCGAGGCTAAAGACCCCAGCTGGCAGCAGCCTCACCTCTGGTAACCCTGTATGTTGAGACAACAGCGCCCCAGTGTGGTACCCCCGCTTCCCCCGCCTCAGTTCACGTCGCAGTGACTCGGTCTCTCCGCCCAGGATCTGCGCGAGAGGCAGTCGCAGAGATAGTGCGGCTGTTCCCGCGAGTCCTGTTTGAGGATGCGCTACCCCCCATCGCGCTGAGGAGCCAGGTGTACAGCCTCGTACCGGACCGAACCGTGGCTGACCGGCAGCTGGTGAGGAGCGTCAGAGCGACCAACGGGAATGCGCTTTCGTGCCTCGCGGGCGCTTCCGAGGGTCTCCCCATAACTCACTCGTCCACCAGCTGTTCAGCCATTCAGCAAGCGCTGGGTCTTTCTGGGCCGGGCTTTCAGTGCCAGGCACTGCGGTGCCGAGGAGAATGCTACAGACCCTCAGGGAATAGCATGCCAAATGATGAAGGTGGAAGAGCGAAGCTTTTGGGGAAACTGAGTCACCGGGCGTGGTTCGTGATGGGAATGTAGGCAGACGTCAGATTAGGGCAGGCCTTGTACACCAGCGTCGTTTCCGTTTTACAAAGAAGGCAATGAGCTGGTAGAGAATGTTAAAACAAGAGAGGGAGTGGTGTGTTGCACGGATTGGAGGCAGTGTCATGAGGTGGGGAGATCAATTAGGAAGATACTGCAGCTGAGAACTGGTGAAGGCCTAAATTAGGGCAGTGTAGTAAGGAGGGAGAGGATGGATGAGGGATGTGGAGCGAGAAAGAAGGACTTCAGGATAGCTCTCGGATTTTCTGGACGACTGAGTGGTTGGTGGAGTGAACAGAGTAGGAAAACATTGAATAGTTGGGGGCAGATGATGTGTTTATTTTGTACAAGTTGAGTTGGAGGTGTTTGTGGAGCATCCGGAGGCAAATGTGCAGCAGACAGTTGGATGAGGGTTTGGAGAAAATTCTGGGCCACTGATACAGCACTGGAAGCCATCGAGATGTGAGTAGTGGTTCAGTCTGTGGATGTGGGTGAAATTGGTAGTAAGAGGGAGGAGTGGGTTTTAACCTTTTTATAAACTTTAGAAGATAATGAAAGCCATGGCTCTCCAGTGCATATATGCCACTATATGTGTATATATGTATATATAGTGTATGTACAATTTGAGAGGAAGGGGGTTGTTTCACAGATTCTCTGAGGCCAAAGGTTAAGGACCCCAGGTTTGCAGTGACAGATAATAGAGCCACATCCCCAGTGCTAGGAGATACCAACATTTAAGGCCGTGTTTCTCAAAGTATGTCCTGAGTTCCACTAGATTACCTGGACTGCTTATTCAAAACTACAGGTTCTGGGAATCTCTCAGTGAGGATGAATTAAGCTTTCTTGAGGAGGAACTGGAAATCTATATTTTAAAGCTACTTCCTCAAGTGATTCGTAATGTGTGCTAAAATTTGAAGTTCAAGGACTTCCTGGGAGTCCAGTGGTTAAGACATTTCCAGTGCTGCGGTGGGGAGCACAGGTTAAATCCCTGGTCGGGCAACTAAGATCCTGCATAACTCGAGGTATGGCCAAAAAAAAAATTGAGGTCCACTGATACGGTGGGGGTGGGGGAGGAGAAGGAGGCGTCTGTGAAAAAGCTGTTAGAAGAATTAACAGAGATGAGAGGAACCCAGGAAGAGCTATATTGAGAAAGTAGCAATTTTCAAGAGGGTGGAGTAGTTGGCAGTGTTAAAACCTATGATTCAAGACAGTGGTCTGTGATGTGGTCAAGTAAAATAATAGCCAATTGGATTTTGCAATTGGCAACCTGTTAGGAAGAAAAAAGGGAAGAAAAGGAAGATGGAGACTAGCTCCAGTCTCTTAAGGAAGCAAATCAGAACCACTCCTTATAAAGTATTTGTTGTTTTTAACCTCCTGGTGTTAGCCTAAATTTTAGAAAAACTTTAAAAATTCCACAAAAGAAAATATGAATTTAACTCAGTCGTGTCCGACTCTTTGTGACCCCGTGGACTGTAGCCCACCAGGCTCCTCTGTCCATGGGATTCTCCAGGCAAGAATACTGGAGTGGGTTGCCATTTCCTTCTCCAGGGGATCTTCCCAACCCAGGGATCAAACCCAGGTCTCCGGCATTGCAGGCAGATGCTTTATCCTCTGAGCCACCAGGGAAGCCACAAAGAAAATATAAACACATATAATTTAAAGAATGTTTATAAAGCAAATACCCACTTAAACATCACCCAAGTCAGACTGCAGAACATAGCCAACAGCCCACATTCAGCCAAAATGCCTTATGTCCCTGGGAAGCAACATACCTGACTGGTTTGATAATTGTTCCCTTCGTTTTCTTTGTACCATCTATGTGTTTATCGTAAACAACATAGCTTAGTTACCTACTTTTCAACTTGATGTAAATAAAATCATACCATATGTATTTATTTACATCTTGTTTCATTAGATGATTATTTTTGAGATTCATTGGGGCTTCCCAGGTGGCCCAGTGGTAAGGAATCTCCTGCCAATGCAGGAGACCCAAGAGACGCAGGTTGGATCCCTGGATTGGGAAGATCTCCTGGAGTAGGAAATGGCAACCTACTCCAGTATTCTTGCCTGGAAAATTCCATGGACATTGGAGCCTGGTGGGCTACAGTCCATGGGGTTCCAAAGAGTTGGACATGACTGAGTGACTGAGAATGTGCGCACGTGTGTGTGCACACACATAGGCACACACATGTTTTAAAATTCATTTTCATAGATTTCTATTTTGTGAATATATCCCACTTTGTCCATTCTAGTGGAAGAAATTGTATTGTTTTAAGAATTTGTCAGTTTCATCTAAAATTTCACATTTATTGACAAAGTTTGTAATCTCACTTTATTTTCTGTAGAATCTATAGTGATGATCCTTTTTTTTTTGTTGTTCTTTATATTGGTTATCTGTGCTTTTTCTAGGTTCCTGTTTCCGCCTTTCTGTCTTGGTCAGTCTCACTAAGGTTTATCAATTTTAGTAGTCTTTCAAAGAATTAACTTTTAGCTTTGTTGCTCTTTCTTGCATGCATGTTTTCCATTTCATTCATGTTTCCTCTCTACTGCTATGCTTATTTTACTTTTTTCCTTCATTGATTTTCATCCTCTATTCTTTTCTAATAGATGCATGTCAGGCTGTAGTCTCCCCCTATATGTATCATCTGTCAAAGTGAAACTGAAGTCGCTCAGTCGTGTCTGACTCTTAGTGACCCCATGGACTGCAGCCCACCAGGCTCCTCCGTCCATGGGATTTCCCAGGCAAGTGTACTGGAGTGGGGTGCCATTGCCTTCTCCAGGGGATCTTCCTAACCCAGGGATGGAACCTGGGTCTCCCGCACTGCAGGCAGGCGCTTTACCATCTGAGCCACCAGGGAAGCCCTTGGTCAATCATCTGTCAAGTTTGGGTATATATTTCCATTATCATTTATTTCAAAATATCTTCTAATTTCCTTTGTGATTTTTTTTCTTTGACTTACTGGGTTGATTAGAAATGTATGTCTACTTCCTAAACATTTTCTAGTTACCTTGATAATGATTTCTGGCATAAATGATATTATTATGGCCAGAGATCATACACAATATGATTTCAGTCATTTGGAAGCTTATTGAGACATGCTTTGTGCTATATAGTCAGTTTTACGAAATATTCTATGTATGTATATTTGAAAAAATATGTATTATTCAGTTACTAATTTCTTAGTAACTAAAGTTATTACTGAAATCTTTTATTTCCTCACTGATTGCTATTTTGTCTGTTCTATGAGTTTATGTGAGTTGGATTAATGTACTTTTGTGATTGTGGCTGTTATTGTCTCTTCAGATACTTCCCACACCTTATTATCTCTTTTCTTTTCTTCTGGGACTCCAATTAAACACATATTGGGCCTTCTGTTTGAATCCTTTGTCTCTTAGTCTCTTGTCCTCATTTTTAATCTTTTTGATTGTCTTTATTATGTTCTTGTTATTATTATTATTTTTTAAATCTGTCTTGTAGATTAGTAGATTTTTATTTTGGAGAAGGAAATGGCAACCCACTCCAGTATTCTTGCCTGGAGAATCCCAGGGATGGGGGAGCCTGGTGGGCTGCCATCTATGGGGTCGCACAGAGTCGGACACAACTGAAGTGACTTAGCAGCAGCAGCAGCAGCAGCAGCAGCAGCAGCTTTTTATTTAGCTGTGCCATAATCTGCTGACTCCCAGAGTTTACTCAAACTCATGTCCATTGAGTCGATGATGCCATCCAACCATCTCATCCCCTGTCATCCCCTTCTCCTGCCCTCAGTCTTTCCCAGCATCAGGGTCTTTTCAAATGAGTCAGCTCTTTGCATTAGGTGGCTAAAGTATTGGAGTTTCAGCTTCAACATCAATCCTTCCAATGAACACCCAGGACTGATTTCCTTTAGGATTTATTGGTTGGATCTCCTTGCAGTCTAAGGGACTCTCAAGAGTCTTCTTCAACACCACAGTTCAAAAGTATCAATTCTTTGGCACTCAGCTTTCTTTATAGTCCAACTCACATCCATATATGACTATTGGAAAAACCTTAGCTTTGACTAGATGGACCTTTGTTGGCAAAGTAATGTCTCTGCTTTTTAATATGCTGTCTATGTTGGTCATAACTTTCCTTCCAAGGAGCATGTGTCTTTCAATTTCATGGCTGCAGTCACCATCTGCAGTGATTTTGGAGTCCCCCAAAATAAAGTCTGCCACTGTTTCCCCATCTATTTGCCATAAAGTGATGGGACCAGATGCCATGATCTTCGTTTTCTGAATGTTGAACTTTAAGCCAACTTTTTCACTCTCCTCTTTTCACTTTCATCAAGAGTTCTTCTTCACTTTCTGCCATAAGGGCAGAATCATCTGCATATCTGAGGTTATTGATATTTCTCCTAGCAATCTTCACTTTCTGCCATAAGGGTGGTATCATCTGCATATCTGAGGTTATTGATATTTCTCCCAGAAATCTTGATTCCAGCTTGTACTTCATTGGTGATGGACATGGAGGCCTGGGGTCTCAAAGAGTTGGACACGACTAAGCGACTGAACTGAACTGAATCTACTGAATCCATCCGTTGATTTCTTAACTGCACCTGCTTTATTTTTGAGTTCTGGAATTTCTATTAGTACATGAATGTCTTTCAAATCCATTATGTCAGTTTTTATAATTTCCTGCCGAAATTTTCCATTCTAGCTTTTATTTATTTCAGCATTACAAGCATACTTAAAAAAAAATAGTCTATTTTTGATAAGTTTGCTGTAACATATATTTTTAGGTTTGTTTCTATTGTCTGTTTCTTTTGAATTTTGTTTTCCTATATTAGTTTGGTAATTCCTTATTATCTTATGAGCACTTTAATGCTTAAACAGCTTTTAAAATAACATTTTATGCAGCATTTTACCTAATTTTCAGTGAGTGAGTTGGTCTTGCTATATTCCTGGAAACAGAAGTTCTGGTTTATTTTTATTTGTTTGAAACATTTTATCCCATATTCCTCTCCACCTTCCCCATCCAAAATCTCAACTGTTAATTCCTTGAGGGGAGAGCCCATTAATCACTGCTTTATCTAAGTGTCTGCCTATGATTGGTCTTAGAAAATATGTCATGATTTTTTTAATGTTTTTTTTTTTTTTTTTATTCAGCAGACATTTAAAAATATTTAGTATTTATTTGGCTATGTTGAGTCTTAGTTGCAGCATGCGGGGTCCTTAACTTGCTGTATGCAAACTCTTAGTTGTGGCATGTGGGATCTAGGTCCCCAATCAGGGATTGAACCGGGGTCTCTTGCACTGGGAGCATGGACTCTTAGCCACTGGACCACCAGGGAAGCCCCTGTGTTGACTGTTTAACAGATAACTCCTGAGGTGGCTGGGTGAAAGACTAATTGAAAAAGACTGTTTGGCAATCCACCTAATTCTCTCCCCATAGTTTTTCCTTTACTTAAAGAAGAACTCCCCAATACTTGGACACAGAATGTCCCTGCTCAGTGTGTCCAGGGTATAGCAGAGCATCTTCCCCTGATATCCTTTTCATTCTCATGTCTATGGAGGCAGAAGGCACTGCAAGAGCAGGGGGAGATCAGGATTGTCCAGCTAGGCTTCGACTTGGACGCCCAAGGAATCATGTTCACCGAGGACTACAGGACCAGAGTGAGTGTAACTGTGTGTGGGTCATGGGGGCCAGGGTAGGGGGTGCAGGAAAACTAGGGAGTGGGAATAAAAAGAAAAGAGACAACCCCCCCCCCCGCCCCCACCTCACATCTCACAGACAGGGCACAGGGCTCTGATAAAATATTAATATGAGGGAGAGGAAGAAGAGGAGGAGAAGTATGAGATGTAGAAGGCCCTGAGCAACAGGCAAAACATAGGAAGAGAAATGTGATCCTGGGGACAGAGGTCGGTGGAGGGTTAGGTGGGGCCAGACCACGTCTCTCATCTCTGGTTCCAGGTCCTCAAAGCTTGTGATGGCCGCCCATATGCTGCCGCAGTACAGAAGTTTCTGGCTTCCGTGCTTCCAGCCTGTGGTGACCTTAGCTTCCAGCAAGACCAAATGACACAGACCTTTGGCTTCAGGGACCCAGAGATCACGTGAGACCTGGGGGAACCAAAAAATCAGGCATCCGGCCCCTCCCCTCCTCCCTCCAGTCCCATCCAGCCTTGTTCTCTTTCTTTTGAGGAACCTGTTAAAAAGGCAGACTCTTTTTTTTTTTTTTAATAAAATGACCTAAGTTTGTGCTTCTTCCCCAGGAGGAGAGGCCTGTCTTATCTGAGGCCTTGGAAACAGCCCTGGACTAAAATTCAGGAGATATGGGTGGCTAATCAAATGTAGAGGCCTGGCAGGAGCCATAAATGCCCGGTGGGAATCAGCATTCACATTCAAAAGAAAAACAGCTAGGCAAAGGCTAAAGCAAAGTATCGTTTCAGGAGGGTGGGTCTGACTCGGGATCCCTACTTTGTAATCCATGATATACCTGAACGCATTAGATAAACTTCAGTAAGATTTGGGAAGAGCTATGGTGAGGTATGGGGCTTCCCTGGTGGCTCAGTGGTAAAGAATTGCCTGCCAATGCAGGAGACGCGGTTCAGTCCCTGGGTTGGGAAGATCTGCTGGAGAAGGAAATGGCAACCCACTCTAGTATTCTTGCCTGGAGAATCCCATGGACAGAGGAGCCTGGCCGGCAGCAGTCTGTGAGGTCGCCATGGAGTTGGACATGGCCTAGCAACTAAAGAACAAACAGTGGTGAGGTATGTGTAGGTAACGGCAGGGCTCCGGAGAAAGGCCTCTGTGTCTCCCTTGGTGGTGGGACTGAGAGTGGTCAAGGGGGCTTCAGAGAGGAGGAGCAGTTTTAGTGAACATGCAATAATAACAGTCATGTCTGGCTCTCTGCAACCCCGTGGACTGTAGCTTGCCAGGCTCCTCTATCCATGGAATTTTCCAGGCAAGAATAAGCCATTCCCTTCTCCAGGGGATCTTCCCTACCCAAGGACTGAACCTGAGTCTCCTGCATTGCAGGTAGATTCTTTACCGTCTGAGCCACCAGGTAACAGGAAAAGAGAGAGTGGACGGAAGGCGGTCAGGTGGGAGAATGGCAGGCAAGATCATGGGGCACTGAGCAGCACGGTCTGAGCAGAGAACTGCCCCAGGCTGGACTCCTGTTGTCCAGTCCCTTGGCCTAGGTGCCCAGGCCTCTGGAGACTTAGTGTCCAACGTTAGTGGGCGGGGAGGAGAGAGAGCTCTCAGAGTCAACACTTCATCTCCACTCTCTTAGGCAGCTGGTCAAAGCTGGGGTGCTCACTGTCCGAGATGCTGGAAGTTGGTGGCTCGCAGTGCCTGGAGCTGGGAGGTTCATCAAATATTTTGTTAAAGGTACACTCTCTGCAGCCCAGGCCCGCAGCCCCTCAAGAACACTCTTTGGTGCCTCCTCAGGCCTCCAGGCCTTATTCATCTTTCCCCTCTCCCATGCCACCTCTCCCCCAGGACGGCAGGCTGTCCTCAGCATGGTCCGGAAGGCCAAGTACCGGGAGCTACTCCTTTCAGAGCTCCTGGGCCGGCGGGCAGCTGCCTCGGTGCGACTCGGCCTCGCCTACCACGTACATGACCTCATTGGGGCCCAGCTGGTGGACTGGTGAGTCTTGCACCCCAGCCTCTGGAAGATGACAGAGCAATGACCTCAGGTTGGATTTCCTCCCTCCTTGTGCTTCCCTCATTAGCAAAGCCCAGCCCCTCTCCTGTCTTCTGGAACCTGGGAACATATCCAGCCAAGTTCTGAGTTCTCTGGAACTCAGGAACCCAGCTCCAGCCTTGTCTTTCTCTTGCACAGTGTCTCCACCACTTCTGGAACCCTCCTCCGCCTGCCAGAGACCTGAGGACTCTGTTCATCATTGCACACCTCCCCAGGGTGGGGATTGAGGGGCCCAGGAGGGCTGCCCGCCCTGGCTCAGGCAGGGTCACCTTGGGAAGGCTCGGGAGCCAGGATGAGTGCTGGGCTTGCTGCTGTGCCGAGGGTCAGATGTGACTGCCGCTGTTGACCTGGGCTGCGTCCCAGTGGAGGGGTTTGGGCTGTGCTTCTCTGCCCTTTCACGAAAGTGGAGCCAGAAACCTTGCCAAGGCCATGGCTGCTGTCTTTCATGCAGCAAGGTGCTGCCACTATTCTGTCTGGGGTGGGAAGGAGGGGTCACTGGGTAAGCTGTCAAAGTTGGACAGAGTTTTTCTTCCTATATGTTGGGCTGAAACTGACAAATAAAGTACTTCTGATGTTTTGTGGATGTCTTTTGTTTCATGAGACATGTGAGTTTGGGCATCTCGTTTAGGGGCAGAGGTAAAGCCAAAGTGGGGCCTGGGCTTTACCTTGTTGATCAGAGAGGAACAAGGGACACTGAGGTCAGTTCCCCTGTGGGACGGTGAGAATGTGTCTGATTTCCTAAATGACAGAATTTTTGTCAGAGCCTGCAAAAAGCAAAAAGCTAGTGTAGTTCAGTTTTTGTGGGAGTTAGTATAAGAGGTTTCCCAGGTGGCTCAGTGGTAAAGAATCCACCTGCCGGTTCCGGAGACTGGGTCAGGAAGATCCCCTGCAGGAGGAAATGGCAACCCACTCCAGTATTCTTCGCTGGGGAAATTCCATGGACAGAGGAGCCTGGTGGGCTATAGTCCCTGGCATCAAAGAGTTGGACACAACTGAAGCAACCAAGCATGCATGAACACATAGTAAGAGACAGGTTTCTTAGTATCTTGTTTTGTGGGACCAAGAAAGGAGCCATGTGTCTGAACCATTTGCTGAGCCACGTGGGGCCCTGCTGGGCAGATGTGTGTGTGTGCACGCTATATGCACAGGCACACAGACCCAGGCAGCAGTGCTGGTGCCCGGGGCATTGGGATGAGAGGGTTAACAGGGAAGGACTCAGTTGAGTCCATGATTCCCTCAAGAGACCCAGGTGTCTGGGGTGCCCCCTCCCAGTTCTGGGCCTGGGGCCAGTTGCAGTTCTTGCTTGTCACGTGGTTTCCCGGCTTATCTGGGCCAGGGGAGGAGCAAGGCCCTGAGTCAAAACTCTGCTCCAAGCCCTGGGTTAACCAGAAAGGAGCAGGCGGGTCTGAACCCCTCAGGTCCTCCAGCCATGAGGCTCCTCTGGGGGCTGATCTGGGCATCTTGCTTCTTCGCCTTGTCTCTGCAGAAGCCCAGGTCCTGGAGGCAGGATGCGGAGAGCTTGAACAGGGCCAAGGCTGGCGAGGGGAGAGTGGGCTCAGAGGGTCCTGATTCGGGGGGAAGGCTGGAGGCTGGCTGTTGACTCGCACCTGTTCTTCCCAGGTTGCTCCTGTTTTCTCCTTCTGTGGTTCGCATAGGGGTCCCCCTGTCTGTGGCCGTGAAACTCCAGGATGCTCCTTCAGGACAGGTGGTGAGAGGATCCGTGTTCCTGAGGAACCCATCCCATGTTAATGAGCTCTGCTCCCCGAAGGTGGATTTCAGCCTCAGCTCAGACAGAGACTTCATACTCCTCAACGTCCCGGTAAAGGCCTACTCCCTCCCGGTGCCACCCAGCACCCCACCTCCTGTTCTCCTCTGTCTTCTTGGAAACATCTTTGTCTTCTCATCCCCCTGCTCCCTTCCTCCCCTCCCAGCCCTGTGTTTCTCTGTGTTTCAGTCTGTCTTTTCCCTTCTGCTCTCTCACCCACTCCTTCTCCCTCTCTTCCAGATCCCCCAGGAACAGGCCAGGGTCTGTCGCCTCCATCTGCTCCGCAGAGCCCCCGAGGTGCAGCTGATGGTGCAGTCCTCATGGCTAAGGGACTCTCTGTCCAAACAGACAGACATGCAGGGTGTCAACCTGTTGTTCTCCTCTCGCCGGGGGCACCTCTTTCTGCAGACGGACCAGCCCGTTTATAACCCTGGCCAGCAGGGTGAGTTGGCGCCAGGGCCTCCACCTTTCATGCCTTCCCAGCCACTTGAATGAGATAACCTGAAGCCCCTCACAGGAAGGCTGCTTTGCAAACATTTGTTCTCCTTCCCTTCACTTTCTGGGAGGGGGTCTGGGGTCCAGGGCCCACCCTCCCATGGCTCCTGCTCACCTCCTCATCCTCCATTTCCAGTTCGCTACCGAGTCTTTGCTCTGGATCAGAAGATGCGCCCGGCCACTGACATCCTCACGGTCACGGTGGAGGTGAGCCCCCGACCTCTGACCTTCCTAAGGGGCCAGGGCTGCTGAACTGGCCTGTGGCTGTGACCACTTCACTCCCATTGCAGAACTCTCAAGGCTTCCGCGTGCAGAAAAGGGAAGTGTTTGCTCCCTCCTCCATCTTCCAGGACAGCTTTTTGATCCCAGACATCTCAGAGTGAGCATTTCCTCCCAGGGACTGCTCCCACCGACAATTCTCTAATTCCCACTTCCCCCAGCTGGCCAACTACAGCACATGGTCCAGTTCTGAGCTCCCTCAGCCCCTGGATCACCCCATAGTCTCTTCCTAGGGAGCTGGGTCACTGGCTGTCAGTGGGCCTCTTGCACTGAGTGAGCTGAGTCTCTCCCTTGTCTGTCCTCAGGCCAGGAACATGGAAAATCTCAGCCCGATTCTCAGACAGCCTGGATTCCAATAGCAGCACCCAGTTTGAGGTGAAGAAATATGGTGAGAGCTGGAGATGGGAGGGACAAGTGCCTCTTTTCTGCAAGGAGGAAGGGGTGGAGCAGAGGTGGGGGGTGCAGGGCCAGGGAAGAGAGACGCGGCTGCCACAACCCCAAGGAGAGGATAATATTTTAATGGTCCTTTCACGAGAGTCTGATCTGCCCTCCCTTTGCCTTGGGTCAGTTCTCCCCAACTTTGAGGTGAAGATCATTCCTGAAAACCCCTACATCCTGACAACACCTGGCTTTCTTAGTGACATCCAAGTGATCATCCAGGCCAGGTAACTCCCCCTCGCACATGGTCCCTCACACTGGGCCTGATCCCAGGATGCCCCATGCAGCATGAATGTGCTGTGGAACCCCACTTCCCTCCCTTGCCCCAGGCCTCAGCCCCTCGTCCGAATCTCTCCTTGGTGGCAGGTACATCTACGGGAAGCCAGTGCAGGGGGTGGCATACGTGCGCTTTGGGCTCCTGGGTGAGGACGGTGAAAAGACTTTCCTGCGGGGCCTGGAGAGTCAGACCAAGGTAGGAAGGAGGGTTGAGGTGCGTGAGGTGGGTGAGGAGAGTGAGGCGGCGTGAGGAGGTGAGGTGGGAGACTCGAGTCTCATTCTCTGTCCTGTCTTCTTTGCCCCAGCTGGTGGATGGCCAGTGCCAAATTTCCCTGCAAAAGGCTGAGTTTCAGGGTGTGCTGGAGAAGCTTAATATTAGCACTGATGACCTCCCAGGGCTGCGCCTGTATGTTGCAGCAGCTGTTATTGAGTCTCCAGGTGAGTAGCTTCCCCTGATTATAACCCTGGACCCTCACCTCTGACCTCCGAGCTGACCCTCTGTTCTCTAGCACCAACACCACCCTGCTTCATCTCAGCTGGGACACAAAGTCAGGAAAGACCCAGAAGATGTATCTCTACAGCTCCATTTCTGGGCTTTTTCTTCGGAAGGGGTCCTTCCACCATCTCAATGTATTATTTTTTACCCACCCACCCAGCCATCCCTCCATCCATCCATGCATCCCTCAATCAATCCACCCATCACTGCATCCATCCACCCAACCTTCCATCTAATCACCCATCCATCTATCCATCCACCTATCCATCCATCTCTCCCTCCGTCCATTATCCCTCCATCCCTCCATGCATCCATGCATCCATCCATCCAGCCTTCCAGCCACCCATCTCCTGCTTCCATCCATCTATCCACCATCCATACATCTATCAGCAGAGCTGTGTTATACACCATCCATCCATCCATCCCTCCTGTGGTGGCCTCAAAAAACATAGAGATGAACAGAAGGCAGTTTGTGCCCTGAAGAGTTCAGCCTTGGTGGAGGGAAAAACTAGAGCACCCCTTCCCCGCCCCCAGCCCTCCTTTTCCTCTCTTCCCAGGTTTCTGTGTCCACCTCTCTCCATCCTGTATCTTGCAGGAGGAGAGATGGAGGAGGCAGAGCTCACGTCCTGGCGTTTCGTGTCATCTCCCTTCTCCCTGGATCTAAGCAAAACCAAGCAGCAGCTTATACCTGGGGTCCCCTTCCTGCTGCAGGTTTCTTCTGGAAGGGGGAGGATGAGCAGTGGGCGCCGGAGGTGGTGGGCAGGAGGGGGCCGCGTCTCACTGACTGCACTCTTCCCTCTGCCCCTCCCTCATCTCCCTAGGCCCTGGTCCGTGACATGTCAGGCTCCCCAGCCTCTGGCATTCCCGTCAAAGTGTCTGCCAAGTTGTTTTCTGGATCGACTTCTAAAAACCGGGACTTTGAACAGAACACAGATGGGAGCGGCCAAGTCATCGTCTCCATTGGTGTTCCTCGGACCATCTCAGAAGTGCAGCTCTCGGTAGGACCCCACCCTCATGGGAGTGGGGGAGCTAGGAGAGAACGTTCCCAGGGTGGCAGGTAGAGGGGGGGAAGCTGGGTGCCTGTGCCCTTTCCATTGACCCTGCGACCTCTGCCCTCTCTCCAGGTGTCTGCAGGCTCCCCCTACCCTGCGGTAGGCAGTCTCACTGTGAAAGCGCCCCTGTCCAGAAGCTCTGGGTTTCTGTCCATTGAGTGGCAGAATCCGCGACCTCTTAAAGTCGGAGAGACCCTTAACCTAAACCTGCGAGCCGTGGGCATCAGTGGGAGCTTCTCCTACTTCTACTACATGGTGCGCATGAGGGGCCACAGGGGGGACAGGGTGGGAGGGTCTCAAGAGGAAGGAGCCCTCAGGGTGGGTGGCAGCCTCAGGGCATGGGATGGGCAGTGAGGAGCACCCTGCTGTCCTCCAGATCGTGTCCCGGGGCCAGATCGTGTCTGTACATCGAGAGCCCAGGAGCCACCTGACCTCCATCTCCGTGTTTGTGGACCATCACCTGGTGCCCTCCTTCCACCTCGTGGCCTTCTACTATCACGGGGGCGTCCCGGTGGCCAACTCCCTGCGAGTGGACGTCCAGGCTGGAGGCTGTGAGGGGAAGGTAACTGGCATCGGAAGAGATGGGGTGTGTGTGTGTGCTGGGAGGATTAAGAGAGAAGACTGCATGACTGCAAACGGGGTGATTTAGTTTGGGGTGCACTGAGGATGCACAAGACTGAACGAGTTCTCCCCACCCCGACTGCCCCCCACCTGCCACCTCTGCCAGCTGGAGCTGAACGTGGACAGTTCCAAGGCGTATCGTCCTGGGGACACTGTGAAACTCAACCTGAAAACAGAGTCTCGAGCCCTGGTGGCCCTGGGAGCTGTGGACACGGCTCTGTATGCTGTGGGTGGCAAGTCCCACAAACCCCTCGACATGGTCAAGGTTGGTCAGGTCCTCTCTCTGATCCTCCCTTCCCTCCCAGGCTCATCCTCCTGCTGCCCGACCCCAGGCCAGCCACTAGAACTCACTCAGCTGGACTGCTGCCACTCCTCCCTTGAGCCTTGGCCCCGGTGGCCTCTGTTTCCGCTCTCTGTGTCTCTCTCGTACTTGTGTGGACCCTGCCCTCTCACCTACAGCTGAGTATGCGATCGTGGCCACAGCCACTCTTGTCTCTGCAGCATCTCTGCCTTTTCTGGCCAGGTCTTCGAAGCTATGAACAGCTATGACCTTGGCTGTGGTCCCGGCGGTGGAGACACTGCCCCTCAAGTGTTCAAAGCAGCTGGTCTGGCCTTTTCTGATGGAGACCATCGGACTGAAATCAGAAAGAGTGAGGACAGAGGAGGAAGGGGAGTGGGTGGTGGGAGGATAAGGAGGAAGGAGGGGCCTGAAGGGGAAAGACAGGAAGAGGAGGGCTGGGAAGGGCTGGGCTGGGAGGGGAGACTCAGAGGGGAGGGGGAGGCCCTGCACCCTCCTGCTGACTGCAGTCCTGCTCTCTACCAGGTGTGAGCTGTCCCAAGGAGTCAAAGTCTAGGAAAAAGAGAAATGTGAACTTCCAAAAGGCGATTCATGAGAAACGTGAGTTGAGGGTGCCCATGTAATTCTCTAGGGCTTCCCTGGTGGCTCAGATGGTAAAGAATCTGCCTGCAATGCACGAGACCCAGGTTTGATCCCTGGGTTGGAAAGATCCCCTGAAGAAGGGAATGGCTACCGGCTCCAGTATTCTTGCCTGGAGAATTCCATGGACAGAGGAGCCTGGTGGGCTACAGTCTATGGGTCTCAGAGTTGGACACACCTGAGCAACTAAGGCATATGCAGTTCTCCACTTGGGCCCGAGGCTTGGGATGCAGGTCTGCCTGTTGGGTCCTCTGCTCCCGATTGAGCCCGTGCATGGCGTCCAGGCTAGTAATCCAGACACCACAGTTCTGAGGTGAAAGGGAGGCGGGGAGGTGCTCTGCTTTGACCACCCTCAAGTTCCTGGTCTCTCGGGGTGAGTCCTGGTGCATCTAGAGGTCGGGCGGGGATGAGGCGTGCCTCACGCTCACCCTCACCTGGTCCTGCAGTGGGCCAGTACACTTCCCCCGTCGCCAAGCGCTGCTGCCAGGACGGGCTGACGCGGCTGCCCATGGCGCGCACCTGTGAGCAGCGGGCGGCCCGGGTGCAGCAGCCGGCCTGCCGCGAGCCCTTCCTGTCCTGCTGCCAGTTTGCCGAGAGCCTGCGCAAGAAGGCCCGGACCAGGGGCCAGGTGGGCCTGGCCCGAGGTGAGGGGCTGGGTGTCCGGGGCACTGGCCGGGGCCCCTGGAGGGTCAGGACGGCCCCCTCCTCACCGCCCTCCACCGTGTGCCCCCGCAGCCATGGAGCTCCTGCAGGAGGAGGACCTGATCGAAGAGGATGACATCCCCGTGCGCAGCTTCTTCCCCGAGAACTGGCTTTGGAAAGTGGAAGAAGTGGACCGCTTCTCCCAGTGAGGGCGCGCGTGGGGCCTGGCCTTGTCTCTGGGCTGTGTCGGGGTCCTGCCCAGCGTGGGACCCAGCTTCTCACCTTTCCCACTGCAGATTGCGACTGCTGCTCCCGGACTCTCTGACCACGTGGGAGATCCACGGCGTGAGCCTGTCCAAAACCACAGGTGCCGTCACCCTGCCTGGGCCCTGGGCCTCCCTTTTCCAGGCTCCCTGGTCGAGGCTCCCTGCTTGGTCCTTAGCTCTTGGTACAGGAAGGAGGGGCAGAGACCTGGAGATGTCTGCATGCCGAGCATGGGGCCTGAAGCCAGAGAGCAGCGGCAGGCAGGGGATGGGTTGGAAGTGGGGGGACCAGGGGCGGGCGTTGCCCCTCACTGCTGGGGTCCCCTGGGTGTGATCCCCCCAGGCTTCTCATATGTGCCCTTGATCCATCAGGCTTGTGTGTGGCCACCCCGGCCCGACTCCGAGTGTTCCGTGAATTCCACATGCACCTCCGCCTGCCGGTCTCTGTCCGCCGCTTTGAGCAGCTCGAGCTGCGGCCTGTCCTCTACAACTACCTGGATAGCGATCTGACTGTGAGGCCCCTTGGCGGCTGCGCGCAGGGTGGTGGCGGGGGACTGGGGCAGGTGAGGGTGGGGAGCCTAACTGGGCTGGGACCTGGCCCTCCCCGTCTTCCTGCCCCCAGGTGAGCGTCCACGTGTCCCCAGTGGAGGGGCTGTGCCTGGCCGGGGTGGAGGGCTCGCCCAGCAGGTGCAGGTGCCCGCGGGCTCTGCCCGGCCCGTTGGCTTCTCTGTGGTGCCCATCGCAGCTGCTGCCGTGTCCCTGAAGGTGGTGGCTCGAGGATCCTTTGATTTCCCTGTGGGGGACGCAATATCTAAGATTCTACAAGTCGAGGTGAATGGCACACCCCTGAATCTAGGTCCCCAGCTCCCAGATTCATCCCCTGCTCTGGCCCTCTCCCTGCAACAGGGCTGAGGCCACCCCCAAACCCAATGCTTTGGTCCATTGCACTTTCCACAATCCTGGCCCC